>NC_069390.1:53328179-53628179 GCF_027475565.1 Acinonyx jubatus | reverse complement strand
GGTGCATGCTGTTGCCTCCGTTCAGTTGCTCCTTTTTTTCCAGCACAGATCATCCCTTCTCTATCCACCCCATGGCACTTGCCTTCCCTTCAGTCTCCTGAGCCTTAGGATAAATGGTAATAGAGCGAAGCTACTTTGGGTAGGAGTTTAGGGCGCAGTTTTCCTTGGCTGCCTGAGTGGAGTGCGGCTTCTTAAGGAGCCCCGAGGAATTCATCCTTTATCATCCCTCACGCTCCCCAGAGCCCCGGAGAAATTATATTTGCGCGGTGGCCTTGGGCGGAGGCACTATTGGTGAGTGAGCCAGGGGCAGCCCAGAGCGGGGAGCTAGACCAGGAGATCCAGCCACAATTCATTGCTGGGGGAAGCCGGCCTCTGCTCAGCTCGCTTGGCCGCTTGGAGAGGTCTGTCTGCGCGCGCACTTCCCGGATTACAGCGGCCCGGGCTCCCAGACCTTGTTCGGTGATCTACCCAGAGAGGATTTTCTTCAAACACTGTGAGGCCCATTCCAAAATTTGTCTATCGCTTGAGCCAGGAAGGAATCCCCGGTTCCAGCCTCCTACACTTCACTGAAGAAACAAGGCAAGGGGAATGAATTTATCCAAGGAAATTACGTGTGTGGGACAAATACATGTGTGGTGGTGGTGATTAGTAATGAAAAAGGAAGTTGAGAAGCTGCGCTGTAAAGTGAAGTCGGAGCCACCCAGTAAAGGGCCTTGAATGCAGCCCAAGTGGTTTCAACTTAGAGGGCTATGGGAGCCACCAGTAACTTGCTAGACAGAGCCTGACATGTCTGGTTTTGCTGTTTAGATGGCAGTGATGCAGAAGGTAGATTGAAATATCTGGGTGTAGAGGCAGGGGGGTGAGTTAGAAAGTTCATTTCATAAGAGCAGAGTGGATGATATAATGAGGTTGGGAGGGAAGGCGGGTGTATTAAATAAGAGGAGAGGTCATCATAGAGTAGTTGGAAAAGTAAAATCACGTGTGGAGGTAAAAGAAGGAAAAATAAAGATGGGAGTAGCTGCCCTGAACTGGATTTGGAAGAGGTTCTATTTGGGACGAGATGAGCGTAAGCCCATAGGCTATCCAAGTAGAAATATGAGGAGGCAGCAGGTTATAGGGTTGGTTCTCAGGACAGAAGCTTAGCATAGGGTTGTATGTGAGAGAAAGGAAGTTGAGCCTGGTGGTTATGTGATCACCAGGGAGAGGAGTGGCAGAAAGGGGGGATGTGCCTGTGTTCACCCCCTAGCACCAGCAGCAGCATGGACTGCTTTTCTTTCCACGTCTCAGCTGCATCTGGTTTCCGTGTCATACCCCACCCAAGCACAATCTGGGACTGACTGTCATGCAGGTGTCCAGAGATCCTGATGAAAAATTCTGTTCTATTCTTTGTTGGGGGCTGAAAATGATAATCTTTCTTTAGCCCCATCTCCCTACCTCCCAGAACACCAGAACTGCTTTCCACAAATTTCTTTGATTAAAACAAAAATCACCAGGGGAGAAGGGATACTGTCCTTAATCAGATTCCTCGACTTCCTGCCCTGGAAATTCTGATTCTCTGGGCCTGGAGTGAGACGTGGGGGATCGTCTTCTCAATAACTGCTTCAGATGAGTCTATCAGGGAAGTTTGAGAAATGCCTCTCAGGCCTAAACACAAGTCTGTCTCTTGAAGCCAGTACCAGACTGAACCCCTGCTTTCTGCCATAAATCAGACTAGGGTGGGTCTTAAAGGCAACTGCAGGCTAAGCCTCACACTCAGGACCCACACCAACCGTAACCTCAGGTGCACTAGAAGAGCTAGGGTCAGTGTGGAACCTTCTGGGCAGGTCTGCTGTGTTGGAGAAGTAGTTAAGAGCAGTGTCCCAGTCCACAGCTTTCGCTCTGGCAAAGAAGAGCTGTTGCATGTTTTCTGAGTGGGCCGTCACACACTGACACTAATGGGATCTCCAGGGAAGTGAGTATAAAGAGAATCAGAGCACAGAGAGGCTGGAGTTCAGAATTGCAAGTATTTAATCTGCTGTTTGCTACCATCATGACTCCAGTGCCCTTCCTTGTAAGTCCTTTCTCTCCTCTGAGTTATGACTTAATGCTGTTTCTTCTTTTCCCTGATGTAGACCTTGGACCTGGCATGCAGAAGCCTCAGCTCTTGGTTCCTGTCATGGCCACTCCAAATGGAACTCTGGTCCATCCAGCATACTTCCTGCTGGTGGGAATCCCTGGCCTGGGGCCTGACATACACTTTTGGCTGGCTTTCCCCCTGTGCTTTATGTATGCCATGGCCACCCTGGGAAACCTGGCCATTGTCCTCATCATCCGTGTGGAAAGGCGTCTGCATGAGCCCATGTACCTCTTCCTGGCCATGCTTTCCACTATTGACCTAGTCCTGTCTTCTGTCACCATGCCCAAGATGGCCAGCCTCTTCCTGACAGGCATCCAGGAGATAGGATTCAATGTTTGTCTGGCCCAGATGTTCCTTATCCATGCTCTGTCAGCCATGGAGTCAGCTGTCCTGCTGGCTATGGCTTTTGACCGCTTTGTGGCCATCTGTCATCCACTGCGGCATGCTTCTGTGCTCACAGGGCCTACTGTGGCCAAGATTGGACTAGCTGCCCTGACCAGGGGATTTGTTTTCTTCTTCCCTCTGCCCTTCATCCTGAAGCGGTTGTCATACTGCCAAACACATATGGTCACACACTCCTTCTGTCTGCACCAAGATATTATGAAGTTGTCCTGTTCTGACACCAGGGTCAATGTAGTATATGGACTCTTCATTATCCTCTCAGTCATGGGTGTGGACTCCCTCTTCATTGGCTTCTCCTACATTCTTATCCTGAAGACTGTGTTGGAGCTGGCTTCTCAGGGGGCAGCACTCAAGGCTTTCAATACCTGCATCTCCCATCTCTGTGCTGTCCTGGTCTTCTATGTGCCCCTCATTGGGCTCTCAGTGGTGCACAGGCTGGGGGGCCCTACCTCCCTGCTCCATGTGATTATGGCTAATATCTATTTGCTACTACCACCTGTGGTCAACCCTGTTGTCTATGGAGCCAAAACCAAGGAGATCCGTTCACGGGTCCTCCATATGTTCTTACAGGGTGGCAGGTGAGCAGAATAACCTCCTTAGGGCCTTCAATCCCTGCCAAATCTGTGAGGATTAGGATCTTGTTGAATGTCTCCGTGATTGGAGCATCCAACCCATCGGGCTGTCAGCTTCTAGATATCTAACTAGATCTTGGATTCCTGTTTCCAGGAAATGTGTTGATTCAGAAGTGTGGTTCTGAGGAAGTTTTGTTCAGGCTGAACAAGCATCCCCAAGCAAAGGGTGCTCCTTGGGAGACTCTGACATTGGCAGGAATGAGTCAGTACTAAGTCATTTGCTGGGAGTAGCCTGTACAAGTGTGACCTTTCTGCTGACATGGTGGTAGAGCCAGAGAGGCAGCAGCCAGCACTGTTAATCAGCTGTGCCCCCAGCAGCAGGCTTTTGTGAAGGAGATTTGAACGTCACACCTCCATGGCTGCCATAGCATCTGACCTTGGACATTTCAACCATGTAAGACCTGTGGTACAGGAACTTAGGTGTTTTCTGCCTCCAGCCCTCAGCTGTATTTAGTTTAATGTTTAATAGTTTAGCGATGTGTAATTGATATACAATAAATGGCACACATTTAAAGTATACAGTTTGAGGGGCATCTGGGTGGCTTAGTTGGTTAAGGTCAGTTAAGTGTCCGACTTCGTTTTGGCTCTTGGTTTCAGCTTAGGTCATGATCTCACAGTTTGTGAGCACAGAGCCTGCTTGGGATTCTCTCTCTCCCTCTCTCTCTGCCCTTCCCCTGCTCACTCTCTCTGTCTGTCTGTCTGTCTCTCTCTCTCAAAATAAATAAACTTACAAAATTTAAAAAGTGTACAGTTTGATAAGTTTTGACATGTACACACCCATAAAACCACACCACAGTCAAGAGAGTGAACATACTCATCACCCCCAAAAGTTTCCTTATACCCCTTTTAAAATCCTTCATTCCCATCTCTCCTGGTCACTCCCTGCTCCAGTTCCCAGGCAACCACTGAAATGCTTTATGCTACATTAGTTTGCATTTTCTAGAGTTTTATATAAATAGAATCATACAATATGTACTCCTTTTCTTGCCTGGCTTATTTTACTCAGCACAATTATTTTGAGATTCATCCATGTTGCAGCATGTATAAGTAACTTAATTCTTTTAACTGCTAGGTAACATTCTATTATATAATTATGCCATAGTTTGTTTATCCATTCACCTGTTGGACATTTAGGATGTTTCCAGAATTGGAAACAAATACAGCTGCTATGAACATATAAGTCTTTGTATGGACATGTGGTTTTTTTTCCCTCCTGTGTAAATATTTAGGAATGAAATGGCTAGATCATACTGGAGGTATATATTTAACTTTTTAACTGCCAAACTGTCTTCCAGAATGGTTGTACCATTTTACATTTCCACTAATAGTGTATGGGAGTGATACTTTTTTGGCATCTTAGCCTACATTTGGTGTAGTCTGTATTTTTTATTTTAGCCATTTTAGTAGATTTGTAGTAGTATCTCATTGTGACTCAATTTGTATTACCCTAATAAATAGTGATGTTGGCATCTCTTCATGTGTTTATTTGCCATCTGTAAATCATTGCCACTTTTCCATTGGGTTGTTTGTTTTGTTATTGTTGAGTTTGAATTTTTTAAAATATATGTTGCATGTAAGTCCTTTATCAGGTATATACTTTACATTTCCCCCAGTCTGTGACTTGTCTTACTTCTCTTAAGCATCTTTATAAAACATCAAACATTCTAACTGGTGAAGTCCAGTTTATCAAGTTGTTTCATAGCACACACTTTTTTAAAAAAAGTTTTTAATGCTTATTTATTTTTGGGAGAGAGAGAGAGAGAGAGAGAAACAGAGCATGAACAAGGAAAGGCAGAGAGAGAGAGAGGGAGACACAGAATCCGAAGCAGGCTCCAGGCTCTGAGCAGTCAGCACCGAGCCTGATGTGGGGCTCCAACCCATGAACTGAGAGATCAGGACCTGAGCCAAAGTTGGATGCTTAACCTACTGAGCCACCCAGGTGCCCCTCATAGCACACACTTTTGATGTTATATCTAAAAACTCATCACCACAGTCACACATACACAAAAAACATTATTCTTTTTCCCCCTAGAAGCATTATAGTTTTAGGTTTTATGTTTAGCTCTGTGATCTATTTTGTGTTAGCTTTTGTATATAGTGTAAGGTATGGATCAAAGTTGATTTATTTCCATATGGACATCTAGTTATTTTAATGCTACTGGACTATCCATGGTCAACTCTGCTTTTGTATCTTTGTAGAAAATCATTTATCTATATATGTGTGGGGTCTAATTCTGGACTCTGATTCATTGGCCTATTTTTCTATTTTTATGTCAATACCACATTGTTTTGACTACTGCAGCTTTATAAGAAATCTTGCAATCAGTATTGTCAATCCTTTCCCTTTGTTCCTTATTTTCAAAGGTGGTCTTTCATGGGAATTTTAGCAGCAGTTTAAACATTTATATAAAATAGTCTTTTAGAATTTTGATTTGAATTGTACTGCATTGATATAGGTCAATTTAGAGAGAATTAACATTGTTAATTAGTGTCTTCTAACTCATGAACAAAGTATATATCTTCATTTTTAGGGTCTTTGGTTTCTTTCAGAAATGTTTTGTAGTTTTCATTGTACAGATTTATCATGTCTTTCACCAAATTTATCTGTATTTTATATTTTGATGCTATTATAAATGGTATTTTTTAGTTAAAATTTATGGTCATCCATTATGTTAGTATAGAGAACTGTAACTGATTTCTTTATATTAACCCTGAATCTTGCACTTTGCTAAACTCAATCATTTCCACAAGTTTTTTTTTGTATATTTCATTAGATTTTTCTACATAGATGATCATGTTGTTTGTGAGTAAAGACAGTTTTACCTCTTTCATTTCAATTTGCATACATTTAATTAATCTGTTTGTTTGTTATTGTATTGATAAGAAATGACAGGACATTGTGACTACAAGTGATACCTATCCTGTGATCTTGGGGGGAAAATATCTAGTTTTTTACTATTAAGTATGTTCTATCAGTTCTTGAGAGAGATATTGAAATATTTAGCTATAATTTTATATTTGTCTATTTATTCATGTAATTATATCACTTTTGCTTCAAATATTTTGAAATTTTCTTAACAGGTACCTAAATATTTAGCATTTTTAAATTTCTTCTTAATGAATTAATCTTTTATCATTATGAATTGGCCTTCTTTATTTGTGGTAATATACGTTACTCTGAAATGTACATTGTCTGATGTTAATGAAGCCATTTTAGCTTTCTTGTAATTAGTGTAATCATGATATATATTTTTCCCCATTCATTACTTTTCATCTATTTGTGTCCTTTTGTTTGGAGTGCCTTGTCGATGGCACATTGTCAGATCTTACATTTTTATCTGATTTGATGACATCTGTATTTTACTTATGGTATCCCATTTTCTCTTTGTACCATCTGTTTTCCCCCCTTTTGCTTTTCTTTCTTTTTGATTAACTGAATACTTTCAGTGGTTCTGTTTTATCTCCTTTTATTGTTTATTAGCTGTCACTGTTTTGTTATTTTAACGGCTGCTTTAGCATTTATAATATATCTTATCACAGTCTACTTTCATTTAACCATTCAATGTGTAGAAGAAGAATTTTACAATACTGTATTCCCATTCCTCTCCTCCCAGACTTTGTGCTGTTTTTGTACATTTTGCTTTTATTTATTTTATAAATCCAACAGAAAATTATTTAGTTTTGTTAACAGTCAATTATCTTCAAAGAGGTTTGAATAGTAAGAAAACAACTTTGTGTATTTACCCATGTTACAATTTTCACCAGTCTGCATTTCTCCCTGTAGATGCCCATTATTTCTATTTGGTATTATTTTTCTCTGCTTGAAGAGTTTCTTTTTCTTTGTTTTTCTTTTTTTAATGTTTATTAATTTTTGAGAGAGAGAGAGAGGCAGAGTGCAAGCAGGGGAGGGGCAGAGAGAGAGGGAGACACAGAATCTGAAGCAGGCTCCAGGCTCTGAGCTGTCAGCACAGAGCCTAATGAGGGGCTCGAACTTCTGAACTGTGAGATTGTGAACTGAGCCAGAGCCGGATCCTTAACTGACTGAGCCACCCAGGCACTCCAAAGAATTTATCATATAACTTGTGATGTGGTCTGCTGATAATGAATTATTTCAGCTTTTTTATACTTAAAGCATCTTTATCTTGAGCTTCTTGCATCTGTGAATTTATAGTTGTATCAAATTTGGAAAACTTTTGGCTGCTATTTTTTTGTAATCCCTCCCCCTCCTCACACCAGGGACTCCAATTACATATAATTAGGCCACTTGAAGTTGTCCCACTGCTTGCTGAGTCTGTTTGTTTTTTATTTACTTATTTTAAAGTTTTTTTTAACATTTATTTATTTTTGAGAAACAGACAAATAGAGCATGAGTGAGGGAGGGGCAGAGAGAGAGGGAGACACACAATCTGAAGCAGGTTCCAGGCTCTGAGCTGTCAGCACAGAGCCCATCGCGGGGCTCAAACCCATGAACAATGAGATCATAATCTTATGACCTGAGCTGAAATCTGATGCTTAACTGACTGAGCCACCCAGGTGCCCCTGTATTTGTTTTTTAAATATTATTTTTTTTATCTGTGTTTCATTTTGAATAGTTTCTAATGCTATGTCTTCAAGTTTACTAATCATTTCTTCCACAGTGTACCCTCATGCAGTGAGTTTCACATCTCATACATTGCAGTTTTTATCCCTAGAAGTGTGATTTCAATTGTAAAAAAATATCTTTCATGTTTCTACTTAAATTTGTAATCCATTTAATGCAGTTCTAATTATCATCTTAATGTCTTCATTGTGTAGTTCTAATATCTGTTTCAGTTCTGGATCAGTTTAATTATTCTCTTCATTTTGGGTCATTTTTCTTCTTTGCATGTCTGGTAATTTGATCACCTGCGAGACATTGCAAATTTTTCTTTGGTGCTACATATTTTTGTAGCCCTGTAGGTATTCTTATGCTTTGTTCAGGCAATCAGTCAAGTTACTTGTACATAGTTTGATCATTTGGGCCTTGCTTTAAAGATTTGTGAGGTGGGACTAGAGCAGTGCTCAGTCTAAGGTCCATTATTCTCCACTACTGAGAAAAGGTCCTTTTGCATTCTGTATGCAGTGCCCTGTGAATCTTGAAGTTTTTCAGTCTGGCTGGTGGAAACAGTCACTGTCCTTGACTCTGTGTAAGTACTGGATAGTGTTACCTTTAATATTTTCAGGGACCTCTTTCCCCATCTTTAGGTAGCTTGCTCACCTGCATGTGTTGATCAGTACCTCAGTTGAAGGAAGACCCTCTACATCTCTAGACTTCTCTCTCTGTGTAGCTCTTTCATCTCTGATACTTTCTCTTCCAATCTAGCTGGCTTGATCTTCCTGAACTCTTTGCCTCCATTTCCTTAACTTAGGGTGTCCTCTGGACTCTGCCTAGGTTCTCCTCCCCTGTGCTGCAATGAAGCTTCTTTAGGGCAGTAAGCTGGGGAAACCCCAGGGTTTCACCTTACTTGTTTCCCATGTCTCAGGGCTTACTCTCCTTCATTGCCTGATGCTTACTGTCTTGTAAACCATGTGTACGTATAGCGTCCATTTCTTGGTTCCTTCAGGTGGATGTTGCTTCTTGATACTCCATTTTGGCCAGAGTAGGGATGTATATATATTTTAAGTCTTCACATAGTCAAAGTTTGGGACGTTGAGGAAAACAGCAAAGATAGTTCAAGGGGGATGGCACTGAGTGTCAGGCTACAGATTCCACAGGGCACCTGGAGCTCTTGTCATCACTAGTTTTGATGTGGTTCAAGATGGAATGGCCTGATTTAACATAGTTTATTTTTGCGTAGTTTGAGTTAGCATGCTCTGTGTTGTAAATTTAACACATATTGATGTAAAGCTGATAAGTAGAAAACAAGGAGAAACCAGCTAAAATTCACTTTGCTTTATTTATAGACTTAAAAAAATTTTTTTTTATTTGAGTATAGTTGACACACAATGTTTAATTAGTTTCAGGTATACAACACGGTGATTCAGCATCTCTATGTTGTGCTGTTCTTACCACAAATGTAGCTATCGTCTGTCACCATGCACCACTATTACATCATTGGCTATATTCCCTGTGTCATACCTTTTGTTCCCGTGACTTTTAAAAAACTTATTTAAATATTCAAGGTATTTAGTTTCACATTAAAATTGTTCTCTAGTTTTATAAATGTTCTCTCACTATTTTTTGCCCTTAATAGAGAAACCAGATGGCATTGGTATTATATGGCTGGTGTTGGAGATAGGGGAGGTTGAAGGAAATCACATCTTCCTTCCTCAGCCAGAGATTCAGAAACCCAAAGCCAGGGAGTGCAAGATAGTATGGTCCCCAGGGAACCATGTTATGAGTTAGCTAGACACAGGGTGCAGAGCCTGGGAGACCAAGAAAATGTAGCTTTGGGGAAAGGTAGATGGGTCCATTGGGATCCAGACTTAGCAAGGACCCAAGCAGGGGCCACCAATGGGAAGAAGGCATAGTACAGAGAAAGCTTCAGGAAGAAAAGGAGCTCATACTTAATCATGGGACCTCACTGAAAGCTTATTCTGCTTTTCCTCTGGCTGAGTTTGATGAGCCTGGGAAGAAAGAGAAAAACCCCTCACAAAGGTCATGGCCACACAAATGAGTTTCTTCTAGCCTTTTCTTACTCATCCCCCTGTCTGACTTTACACTGGGAACTGGCCAATAGCCCAGCTGGCACAGGGCCCATCTGGGGAGGACTCTAGAGACCCTGACTACCCACTGCCCCTCCTTCCCCATACCCTGAGGTACACTTTCCCAGGACACAGAAACAAAGAGGGACACCAGACCTACAGTTGGCTACTGAGAGGTACCTGCTCAAAGACCCTCTGGGAAGCACTCCCTCCACCAGAAGGGAGAAGCAGAAGGAGGGAGGAGGTAAGACAGAGAATAAATACCCAACCAGGGAGGCCCAAAGGAGGGGATGGAGACAGAGAGTGGCAGCCTCATCAGGAAGAGGACTACAGGAAGAGACACACGTTCCTCAGTGCGTTGAGGTGAGTGTAGGAGACCAGGGGATATGTGCAGGTGTGTGGGTTTCTTGTAGCTGGGGATTTCCCATTAGATTTTCCAAGTGAAGGAGAAACCAGGCTGTGATGAAATAAGTATGGGGGTGGAGCCAGGAAGAATAAAGGAGGCTCCTGACTCAAAGGACAGTGTTAGCAGTTTCTATGTGAGGTGAAGGGAAGCATGGACAGTGTTAGCTGCTGCCTGTGGGTAATTTTCAGGTACTATAAAAAGTGATCAGTTTACTGGGATCCCCATTTAGATCCTGGCAGGAGCTGTCCTAAATGAAGGTGAATGAAGAACAGACTGGGTTGGGACTGGGTTAGAGTTCAACTGGGGTCCGTCCATGTATTCACAGGACCAGTCCTAGTTTGTTAGTGTGGTTGAAGTTCAGTTTGTGTTGGGGGTAGGAGCTCATTCTGTACTCTGCATCAGAAGTCAGAATATGGCTGATACAGAGTGTGGCTGATATTGGGACTTCAAGATCCTCCTAGGGCTCTGGTCTTGACTCTGTGTGTGCCTAGGGGCAGGGTCCAGTCTTTATTCCATTTAAAAAGTGGATTACTGTCTACACTGTGACTTCCCCTGCCTTGCACTCTGTTCCCTGGCCCCACTGAACCACGTGCAGCTTTCCTAACAAGGTATGTACTCCTTCTCTCTGGGTCTTCGAATTTGTCAGTATGCACTTTTAACGACAAATTAGGTCCAATTTGTTGCTTTAGTTCCCCCGGCCCCCTCAATTAAATCAAAGCCCTTTGCCATGTCCTGCAAGCCCCTCCGTGATCTGGCCCCTGCCCTCCTCTCTGACCTCACTTTCCAAAATTCTCCTGAGCTCTCAGTACTCTGGCCATGTTGACTTTCTTTCTGATCTGTGAACCACCAGAATAGAAGACCTTTTCCTTTTGTTGCCTCATCTGCTCTTTCCCTAGATGTCAGAATGTCTGGCATGTTCCTATCATACAGCTCTCAGCTCATACATCATCACCTCAGAGAGGCTGCCAGTGACCTGCATCTCAAATATGGGTGCCTCTCCCCTGTCCTTTTCTATCTTATCACTCTGTTTTATCTTTAGTGTACTTATCTTTATCTGATATGTTCTTGCTTATTTGTTATTGCCCTCCTAGTGTATGAGCTCCCTGAAAACAGCCATCTTTTCTCTTTTATCTGCTGTTTTATCTCTGAATGCTGCTGTCCCCATATTCCCAACCCTGCCTGGTTAACCATGACTGGCCCCTCAAGTCTTGGCTCACAGGTTACCTCCTCAGGGAAGCTCTCTGAACCTGAAAATTTGGTAAGCTACTGTCTGCTTTGCTCCCAGGCTCTTGTACTTACCCCTATCCTAGCATTTATCACAACTTGTGATAGCTGCATAATTTGTCTCCATTTCTCCCCACCCCTGCATTGTTTACTGTGTGCCTTGTTTACTCTGTGTCTCATTATCTCCAGTGTTTAGTGCAGATTCTGGTACCTGGTAGTCAGTCAGTCAGTCAGTCAGTCAGTAATTACTGAAAAAACATGCGTGTACCAATCAAAGTCCCAGATCAGGCTTTTTCACTGCACCATGTTTCCCTGTGTGTAGGCAACAAAGTACTTCTGCTGGGCACTGATTACCAGGTCAAGCTTTGCAGCTCTGTGGGACTTTTAGAGACTCTGATCCTACTTGGGAAGGGGAGGGGCAGGGCCCTGAATCCCTGGAGCTCTGTTTGGGGGTGATTTTGGAGGCCCACGCTGCCTCTAGTGAATAGAACAGAGCTGGGAGTCTCACTCTACTTTTTTTGAATTAGAAAAATGAGAAAGTGCAAAGTCTATTCTCATTTTGACCCTTCTAAAATGAATGTTGGACACTACAAAGGTTCGTCTGCTTTATTAAATCCAAAAGAGGTAGGGAGACAGAAGATAAGGATGACCTGAGGTAGAAGTGATTCTGGGGCTACCACACACATGGAGGATTAAGGAAGGAACCCCCCTCCTGAACTGAGTGATGAGCTCCCGCAGTTCTTGCCCACCACAGCATTGCCCCTGTAGTTTGCCTTTTCTCTCTGGGCCTGAGAGTAGGATCCAGAGGCCCCCAGGTGTTCTGGGCTCCCTCTAAGGACATTATCTTCCGGATGTTCCCGCAGATGCTGGCAAGGGCACCTGAGGCCCCAACACCGCTGCTCTAAGCATGGAGCATTGTATGTGTTTATCCCCAACAATGGTAATGACCATGAAACCCTTCTCCCATTCCCTATCTGTTCCCCTTCCCTGCTGCACCTAAGTGGGGAGAGCTGGTCAGGTTTCCTGAGTCCTGGAGAGGGCCTCTAGACTCACGGGTCCTCAAAGTGTGGATCTCTTGGAGATAGCATTAAAATGGACCTTATAAACCATTGGTCCATTCCTTTTTTTTTTTTTTCAAAATATTTATTTTTGAGAGAGGGAGCACGTGAGCGCGCACAGTGGGCGAGGGGCAGAGAGAGAGGGGAACAGAAGATTCAAAGCAGGCTTAATGCTGACAGCAGAGAGCCCGATGTGGGGTTCAAACTCATGAATCACAAGATCATGACCTGAGCTGAAGTCAGACACTTAACCTGTAAGTCTCTAATAAACTCTCAGCATCCTTATCAGTCAAATAGGATTAATAATACAGGTTAATGAGAGGCTCTCATCATATAAGAAGGGTAGAGGATAAAGTTTTTAAATCTCCATTGTGGGGACTGCCCAAAGTCACAGCCAGAGGAGTTGGGGCTAAAAGGAGAATGCCCAAGTCTTAGTCTGGGAGGGTCCTCTTTACTGCCCTTTTAAGTTCCCTTCCAAGGGTCTACCTGGGTAAGGTATCCTACTTACCAAGCCCTTCTACCCTGCCTCTCAGGTAGATTTTATTGCTTTCAGAAGGTGCAACAACAATTAAGGGCAGCCTAGAATAGGGGAAATGTACAGACCTCGGTATTGGTCCAGCTATTAGTCCAGTTCTGCTTTACCAGTCAGCTATTAAACCCTGGGAGCACTTTTTAATCCTGTTGGACTTCAGTTTTCTCAGATATACATAAAGATAAATAGAATTCCTATCATGTAGAATTTTCTTAGGTTAGAGATAATATTTTTACAGCATCCAGCATTTGGTAGGAGCTCGGTGATTTCTATTTTTATCATAAAAAGCAATAAAATCGGTTTTGGGAGTGACCTCATTGTTGTTCTCTTGGATCAGAAGAAATAGAGCTCATGGCCCCTGGTCTACCTCCCTGACTGCTTTTCCATGTGTTTCTGAGAAGGAGGATGTTCAGAGAGGTCTGGGAAGAGTGTGAGGGTGGGCTGGTCATGGGGGCTGAGCTGGCACTGGGGGACAGAGTCCTGGAGGCCAGGGGGAGGGAATGAAGAGAATTGGAGACTTCAAAGTGTATTTCTCCTCTGTGTAGTTGTGACTTCTGCTCCCTCCATCCTCAAGAAAGGGCCAAGATGTCCTTCACAGTTCTCCAAGGCACGCCTGCGACTTGCTGAGATAGCGTGACTTTTTCTTTTTCAAAGAAAGTCCCAAGCCTATTCCCTGGGGTTAGGGAAAGGAAAGAAAAAATACTTTCTTTGTTTATTTTTTCTTGAGTATGTTTTACTTTCAAACTAGAGTGATTTAGTTCCTATTTCCCCCAGAGTTCCAAATGTTCTCTGAATACATGCAAATGGTTCTAATTACCAACAGCCACTCAGACCAGATGACATCTGTTCCCTCTGCCTGCCTCCTGGCAGGACTGTGGGAGATTGGGATGCTTCAGTGCTTGGGCCTTCTGGCTGGTCTCCCTACCATCCCTTCCTTTTTCTCTTGCTGAAGTTTCTGTGGCCCAGCCTGATATTTTCCCCAGCAGTAGCTGCCCACTTTATACTGCTGAGGCATCTCTCTCCCAGACAGCTGAGTCTTCTCCTTGTCTGATGTCTCCACATCAGTGCTTATCCTTTGCCGTTGAGAGAGATGGGCTGCTAGCTACTGTGTATGTATGTATGAGTATGTGCCTGAGGTGGAGTGGTGATTTAGGTGACAAATGGGGAAAATGAAAAGTTTTTGGGAATTGTGTGTTTTCAGGAACCTTGTTTCCCACTTTAATGGAAAAAATTTAAAAGTGCTTCACATATTGTGATATAGGTTTTACAGCACCCTTTGACATGCCTTATCTCATAATTTTGCAGGAGCACTGTAAGGTTGTTACTGTCCTCCGCTTATTTTGAGCTGAGACTTGCATTTCTAGCCCCAGATTTGACCCTTAGAGGTAATAGGTTGGAATATGCCAATCCAATGATTATTTCCTAATATTTCCTAAGGTGGAACATGGTGATCCTGTTCTACCATGTCTGTTCATGTGAAATTTTTGGATGCTATAGATATCTGGCCTCCTGGAGTAGCAGAGCTTTCTTGCTGATGTCTCCAGAGGGGGCATCCTAGGTCACCCTGTCTCTTGGGCATAAACTGTGCTGCATGTCTACTTTGCATTTGTGTAGAGCCAAGGCTGCACCTGCTTTGTTCTCCATGTATCCTTTCATGCCCTCTGCTTCCCTGGGTAATAAAGGCCTTTTCTGTTTAGAACAAGATTCTTGTTCTAAAATTAGGACTACCCTGTACTGACCTTCCAAATATTCTTTCATTCTTCTCCAAAATCTATAGTTCATACAACGGGCAGTCCTTCCTACCTCCTTGCCTGTACTATCCTCATTAGATGTCTATTGAGGGATTCTTCTTTTGATAAAACTCACTTTCATTTTCAATAAATGTTAACTGCATACTAATTAATAAATATGGTATGGTCCCTGCCATTCAGGAATCCATAATTCAGGCAAAATAAATATAGAAATAATTATAGTTCAAGACTGTAAATGCATGAAAAGAGACCTAAATAAAGTTCTTTGGGAACACAGGGCAGGAAGCATTTAATTCTACCCAGGGGTAGAAGTTAGCAAACAGCATAGGAGGGAGACAGTAAACCAGGATGTGAAAGATGAATAAGATTTTCTCAGTGGGAAGTCAAGGAAGGGGATCTGGGAAGATCTTGACAAAGGAATGAAAAGTAAACAAGAGAAAAAGACACAGAAGCATGGGCATCAGTGCCACCTTCATGAAACAACATGCATTCTAATATGGCTGGAGCACAGGGGCCATGGTCAGCAGTGACGAGAGAAAAACCTAGGGCAAATGCTGGAAGATAGACTTTTTGCCACAATCTAACAGTTGAGTCTTTTTTCTAGAATCAATTTGGAACTTTGAGAGGTATTTTTTAAGCAATAGATAGCTGATTTCATTTGGTGGGAAGATTGTTGGGATTGTGCAGATGAAGAAGGTGGCACTGGAGACATGGCAGTCAGAATAGAGCCTCTGAGCTTGTGTGGCTGTTCAGGCCACCCCACAGAAAAAAAGGAAACACTGTAAGAAAACGGTTAACAATGATAGATGTAATTATTTGCACCTTTACTTTGTGTCAGGCATTGTGTTAAACGCTTTATACTCATTGTTTCATTTAATACTCACATTGACCTCTATTAGGCAGTCACTATTATCCTCATTTTAAAGATGGGGAGACTGAAGCTTATAAAGGTTAAATGATTTGCCCAGATGGCATAGCTAATGAAGTTATCCACCAGGATTTGAATCCAGGACTGAGTTCAAAGCTTTTGATTTTTGGACAGGGAGAGTTGAATATGCCTGAGAGTCAGGTGATTCCTTTCAGTAAGACTTTAGAATTATGAATCTGGGGGCGCCTGGGTGGCGCAGTCGGTTAAGCGTCCGACTTCAGCCAGGTCACGATCTCGCGGTCCGTGAGTTCGAGCCCCGCGTCAGGCTCTGGGCTGATGGCTCAGAGCCTGGAGCCTGTTTCCGATTCTGTGTCTCCCTCTCTCTCTGCCCCTCCCCCGTTCATGCTCTGTCTCTCTCTGTCCCAAAAATAAATAAACGTTGAAAAAAAAATTAAAAAAAAAAAAGAATTATGAATCTGGATCACAAAAGACAATTCAAGCTTGCTAAACAGATTTGGGAATCAATAGTTTTACGTGACAAATAGATTTATTGAAGGGGATGGGATGGCCAGGGTAGAGGGTATAGAACAAGAGGGAAACTAAGGATAAAATTCTGAGAGCATTATTATCTAAAAGTATGCATAAGGGTCAAGCAGAGGAGTCTGCAGGTCCAGAAAGGAGACCAAGAACAGATGATCAGAGAAAGATGAGGAGCAGTAGGAGGAGGAGGGAGAGTTTTAAGGAGAGAACTGCTCATAGTGTCATAGGTTAGAGAGGTCAGTACAGAGGATTTCAGACACTGATGACTTTGGCTTCTTTGCCTGATTTTCTAGGCTAAATATGGCTCCTTATACCCTTTCCCTCCAGCAGTTGGAATTAAACTTTCAAAAACCCATGCTCTCAGTGTTTTGCTCTCTGTCTGGTGTGAGGGAACCCTTGTGGGATAGCTCAATGGTGAAACAAAGATTATTGACACATTCTGAACCCAGTGAATGATGTAAGTCCTTCCTGATGCTGGCCATGCACTCTTCTTTACAGTCAACTGCTGTCTGGTGACTTGTCTTAGTATTTCACTTCTTTTCAGGACTGATTTTAGAGGTGAGATTAGTGATTAGTCTGGGCTTTGAGTTACAAATGGCTCACACTCACCTGCTCTCTGGTAACCCCCATTCCAGTTTCAAGATCTTAGGAATCTAACCTTTTCTTTTTTCCTCCCAAGATGAAATTATCTTAAATATATCCTAGCAATAAGTGGCACTATTTCCATTATGGGAAGAGGAGATAGCTAGTTTCCAGATTATAGCCAAGCATATTTTCATATATATAACAAGTGTAAATTTATATAATCTAGTAAGTCATAGAAGCACATGAATATTTGTGGATGGAAAAAAGGAACGGATAAAGGAAGTTAGTTAACTCTCTAATTGTTTCAACAGAGAGATAAGATCTGAGAAAACTCGTCTGACATTTCCCATCTCAACAATCTCTAGTTATAGCCATCGCTTTTGTAGCCAAATTTGGAGATAGCAACCCCCTGCTATAGGATTGATTATTTCTGCAGTGCTTCTAATGCCATCATCATCTTTCAGGTTTAGTCTTCTGTGTCAGTCCCTCTCTTTTAAGCTTGGTGGGTCCCCTGGACACAGAGCTTGAGATGGTGATTCTTGTTTAAGTGATGTATTGACAAACTACTGTCCTGAGAAGAGGGGTGAGATGGGCAGGATAGACAAGGGAGAGAAAGCTAAGCAAAGCTGTGGTCTCAGCAAAGTCTGGTTGCTCAGAAAGCTCTGGAGTACTCATTGCATCACAGCTTAGGTCCCATCTGGAGGCAAGGCGACTAGCTCTTTGCACCTTTATGTCAGGCAGTCATTGACCTCTAGATGTGTCCTGGGGTTCAGGTGGGCGGGTATAGCATAACTTCTGGGTGAAGTGCCTCTCATTTGATCAAGGATAATTTTCTGGAGAAAGGGAGAACTGTGAACCTTTAGTACTCCACACCCACTGCAAATATAGGTGCATTGGTTTGGTGGAGGGGATCTGAGTGATATACCAGTGGCACCCACTGCAG
Source organism: Acinonyx jubatus (assembly GCF_027475565.1). Lineage (NCBI taxonomy): Eukaryota > Metazoa > Chordata > Mammalia > Carnivora > Felidae > Acinonyx > Acinonyx jubatus. Next base: position 53,610,459 of record NC_069390.1, on the reverse strand, counting down.
CTATTGTTCCTTTTATGATACAAACTGGATAGTCTGGACAATGTAAGACTCTGGATGGACATTGGACAGGAGTAAAGTATAGAGTCAGAGTTTAGAATGAAGTTAGTTTGTCAGTTTTTAAAACTGGGTTAGGGATTATCATAATAAAATAGGTATTATTAAGTTTTAGATCAAGTTTGAAATAGCTTCCAGAATTAAGCGTTAGATTAATGTTAAAGTCTGAGTAAAGGTTAGAATGAGAAACATCATTAGGATTAGTGCTAAGATTAGGTTACCATGTTGATTTGTGCTAGTATTGCTATATTTGGATTAGAATTAGTTTTAAAGATAGCCTAATGATAGAATTACAGTTGGTACTGAACATAGGGGAGCATAAGGGTAGGACAGGGTAGAGGAAATTATGGGACAACATAAAAATATCATCTAAGTCTGTATACTCAGTCAATAGCCTATTTTTTGTGAACTAAATGATGTAAAATATGCTTAGAATTTTTGTTTTAGTATTTTACTTGTTTTCAGGATTGATTATAGAGGTGGGATTAGTAATTAGGACTGGGCCTTGAGTTACAAATGGTGGTTAGATTGAGTTTAGAATAGAATCAGAGTTTGGATAGGCAATGAAATTAGAGTTAGATAAGAGAATAGGACATCAGGGTGGAGGGAAGGAAGCATGGTTTTGGGATCCTGGAGTATCTGACAATGGCTTATTTATGTATTCCAGCCTGTACCTGCTTGGCACTGGTTGAGGCTCCTCTTCTTCACTATGGTGGACACCAATGGCAGTGAATCTAGTGCCACATATTTCATTCTAATAGGCCTTCCAGGCTTGGAAAAAGCTCAGTTCTGGTTGGCCTTCCCGTTATGCTCCCTCTACCTTATTGCTGTGCTAGGTAACCTGACAGTCATCTGCATTGTGCGGACTGAGCACAGACTACATGAACCCATGTATATTTTTCTTTGCATGCTTTCTGGCCTTGACATACTTATCTCTACTTCATCTATGCCCAGAATGATGGCCATCTTCTGGTTCAATTCCACTACCATCCAGTTTGATGCTTGTCTTCTACAGATGTTTGCCATCCACTCCTTATCTGGCATGGAGTCCACTGTACTGCTGGCCATGGCCTTTGACCGCTATGTGGCCATTTGTCACCCACTACGCCATGCCACTGTGCTAACATTGCCTCGTGTTACCAAGATTGGCGTGGCTGCTGTGGTACGGGGTACTTCACTTATGGCACCCCTGCCTATCTTCATCAAACGGCTGCCTTTCTGCCGCTCCAACATTCTTTCCCATTCCTATTGCCTACATCAAGATGTCATGAAGCTGGCTTATGCTGACATCCGTGTCAATATCATCTATGGCCTCATTGTCATCATCTCTGCCATTGGCCTGGACTCACTTCTCATCTCCTTGTCATATCTGCTTATCCTCAAGACTGTGTTGGGCTTGACACGTGAAGCCCAGGCAAAGGCATTTGGCACTTGTGTCTCCCATGTGTGTGCTGTTTTCATATTCTATGTACCTTTCATTGGGTTATCTATGGTGCACCGCTTTGGGAAGCGGCATGACTCCCTCCTGCCCATCATTATGGCCAACACCTACTTGCTTGTTCCTCCTGTGCTCAACCCTATTGTTTATGGAGTGAAGACAAAGGAGATCCGGCAGCGTATCCTTCGTCTTTTCCATGTGACCACCCATACTTCAGATCCCTAGGTGTCAGTGAAAATTTCTTTTCCTCTCAAAGTTTTTCAATTCAGATTTTAATATCAACATTTTGGAAGACATTATTAGGAAAAAAAAACCTTCCCTAATAGAAACACAACGGATACCTTCAAACAGGAAATTGGTTGGAGAATCTCTGTATGGATAGGGGCAGCAGAACCATACACTCCCAATCCCTGTTTTTAAATATTATTTTCACTTTATAATTCTCTTTATATAATTATTAAAACCCTGAGATGGGTTGTGGCTGGAGAGCTATTTCTTCCCATTTAACCATTTAGTCCAAATCTCTGCTTGCATTGATAGTCCACAGCATTTCTGAGATGAGAGCTGTACATCTAAGGGACATTGATCAAAAGTTAAGCATGGCAAGAGTAAAATAAACACACAAAAAAAGCACAATATAATCAGGTAATCTTGCTTGAAACTATGATTTTTTCTTCAGAATCCCCAACTGTATTGGATCCCAGGAAAACAGATGTACCGGGATTTCTTTCTTCAAAATGATCTCCACAGAGAATAAATAATTTCTTTTATTCTAGGAACCAGCTCTCAAGAGGAGGATTAGAGTAGAACCTTGAAAATACTACAGTTACCTACCTTAATGAAAGATGACACACTCTGTTCTGAGCATTTTTACAGATCATGGATACTTTCCCTTCACTATCTTATCAGTGTTTTTATCTGGGGAGGAATATGATTAGAATCATCATTATACCAATGGGAGAATTGATACTTAATGGGGATCAGTGAATTATATGAAGTCACAAAAATTGTCTTTTGATATCCGTATTGTGGGGAGGGACTGTTAGAGAAACCTGTGAGGTAGTGAGTTAGACATTTCAAAAGTCTTGCATTTTTTTTAGGGGAGGTATTTAATTTCCTTCCTCACTCATTTAGTATTGCATATAGGAATTTCCTGTTAATGTTGCTGATGGCTTTAATTCCAATAGTTCCTGGTCCATTTGCCACCATACCTGGGTAGTAACAGCAGAATGTGTTTGGGACATTCCCAAACAGTGGCTAGTTTGGAAAATAGTATGATTAGCAGTGGGGTCACTCAAAGACTACCTAGAGAGACACTTTTTGGAGAAATGCAGCTGAGAAGACCTAGAAGCTCATGACAGAAATGACAGGTCTCTCACAGACCAGGGTCTAGAACAGGAAGCATCATGAGGCTGAGCAAGGCCAGTGGCCCATGTGGCTAGCTGGGAAGCAAGGTTAAGGCAAGCATGGATCCAAAGAAACTAAATAGAGCATATCAGTGGATACAGCCTATCCCCTAGGCTCTGAATGGCCCTGTGGGTGAAGCCCACAACATCAGTGCTTGGAGAACAAGGCTGTAGGAGAGGCCATAAAGACTAGTATTTAGCATGAATATAGTCCTAGAGGTGTACTTAGGCACAACACTTCTAGATGGAAGCAGAATGGGAAGGAGAAGGTGTGGGCGCTACAGGAGTGCAGCAGGAATAGACAGGGAAGAAATGAGACCATTACCCATGGAACACTTGTTAGACCTAAACAGAAGCAGGTAGTATAGTAGAAAGCTTGGCACAGAACCCGCCAGAATTTTCTGGCTATAGCTAGCAGACTGCTTGTTAGAGAGGGTATAGAGAGAGCACATGTGATTTCTTGGACTGGAATCCAGAAGATGAGAATTGTGAGCAGTATGGGATCTGATATGCTCAGGTGAGTGGTGGCCAGCAGAACTAGGAGCATGAACTAGAGTCAGTGCAGGCTTTGGTCATTTTGGGCAGAGGAGTGGCCCCTTACCCAGTAAAGCCCTGACATTGGGATTGAGAGAAAGAGAATTAAAGAGAGAGAAACAGACAGATTTTCTTTCTTATTAGGAAAGCAGTATAATAAACTTTTGACATTCCCCAAATACAAAAGAAAAGTATAATAAACTCCAATAAAGTTGTCACATTGAAAGACAAACATTGTTAGCATTTTTGTGTTTATTTCTCCAGATTTTTAAAGGTGTTTGTATGCATGCTTCTGTATGGACATATGATGAATGTGTGTTACCAGTTTTGTATTTGAAAGCCCGTTAGATACAGGGATAATCAACAGATAAATCGGACACATTTAAATTTTTTTTAATTTAAAGATACAGCCATTATCCTAGATTTTAGAAGGGATTCCAAGTCCGTGATAGTATGCTCATGATAAGTTTCATGGCTTTAATCTTAAGTGACTTAACCATTTTGTGAGTATAAACACACACCACCACCACCACCACCTTCCTTTATCTAATGTTTTAATAAATACTAAATTATTAAATGCCAGATAGAGACAAAGCTATAGCAGGACTCTTTTAACTTCTAGGTCAGATTTCTGGTCATTTATTTAATGACTACTCACTGGGTCACCTGGAAGGGCCTGGAGTTAAGGACTAGAATGAGAGGGATAGGCTGCCTCTTTCAGGAGATTTGGCTGGAAGTTAGGGTATGTTCTGGCAAAGACCTTCATCATGTGCCTTTCACATAGGTATCCTTTTACCTTCTCCATTTCCTTTGTTTAGGCATTGCTGCCTCTGACCCTGCTGCCTCAGCCACTTGGACCTTTGTTCGGTCCTGGAGGAGTCTGAATAATACTAAATCTCAGTCTATAAGTCAGTCATTTTTTTTAGGTTTATTTAGAAATGTTTCATAAATGTGGCTTGTGTTCTCCATTCTGCTTACCAGTGTTCTGGTCCAGATACTTACCTCTTGCTTAGAGGATTGCCATACTTTCACATTTGTCTCCTTGCCTTAAACATCTTGTGCACGAGTCCTAAATCCCATGTAGTTTGCAGGAATTTTTCCAAACACAATTCCGATTATCTTGCTCCCCTACTTAAAATCCATTGAGGATCTTTTATTGCCTTCCATACAGAGTTACTTCTTAGAATGACAGTAGGCCATTCTTTTTTACTTTTATATATGTTCCCATCTTATTTTTTCTGTGTAAAATCTCTAATTTTTCCACGTAGTGTGTTTTTCAGCTACTTTATAATACTTGCTATCTCTCAATGATTTCATGCACTTTTAAATCCTCTATTTCACTCTGTTTCCTTTGAATTGCCTTTTGCCATTTTTTCTTTTTAGCAACACTTGATAAAATGAAACTCTTTTATCATTTGTCAGGCCAAAAGAGGCATTTTCTCTTTAGTGTCCCTAGACCTCTTGGTTCATACTTTAGAACTGGACCATTTACAGTTCAGAAAAGTTTGAGTGAGCTTCTGAGTCATATACGCTCAAGTTAATAAAATATACTATATTATTACTTTAATTAAATTGAAATAAGACTCCTTTGGGTGCAATGAGCATACATGTGGAGAGTCTGTCTTTAAGATAGACAGACCTGAATTTGGGAAAGTGCCGTATTACACCATTGGTTTAGGAGTTCAGAGTTGATGTTTGTTGTTTATCTCTTAAGGTACAGTAGTCCCACTTCCTATCCACAGGAGATACATTCTAGGACCCTCAGTGGATGCCTGAAACTGCAGATGATATATACTATATGTACTGTACGATGCTTTTTTCTATATATACATACCTATGATATTGTTTGATTTATAAGTTAGGCACAATATGAAATTAACAACATAATTAATAATAAAATAGAACAATTATACTGTAATAAAAGTTATATGAATGTAGTGTCTCTTTTTCAAAATATTTTATTGTACTGTATACTCACCTTTCTTCTTATGATGATGTGAGATGATAAAATGCCTACATGAAGAGATGAAGTGAGGTGACTGATGTAAGCATTGTGATGTAGTGTTAGGCAACTACTGACTTTCTGATGATATGTTAGAAGGAGATTCATCTGCTTCCAGACTACAGTTGATTGTGGGTAACTGAAACCACGGAAAGTGAAGCCATGGGTAGGGGGGCACTATTGTATTCTCAAAACTTCTTGTTCATTCCCGGACATCTCATAGCTTTCTTTATGTTAGACTGGATCCAAAGGGAATGAAGATGATGCAGAATCAGATTGTAGTCTGCCTTTTCTACAACTAAGGGAGCCAACAGGATACAGGGCTTTTAATTCTAAGAAAGTTAAAGAACAAGGGGATGGAGAATCAGCTGCTCTTCTTCCACGGTCTTCTTCCCAGACATGTCCAGATCCCTGACTTACTTCCAAATCCATTTCCTCCTCCTTCTCCTCTTATTCTTCCCTTTCATCTTTTTCACGACCACGATTGACAGGAAATGTATTCCCTACCTTTGTTTTTAAGCTGTTTTTGTGAGTTATTGTTCCTTATTAAAATATAGATATATCAGTAGAGAGAAGCCACACTTTCAAAGATAGCGAGTGTGACATTTGGAAGGTAAAAATTGCTTCTAGTAAAAATCACCCAGAAAAAGTATCCTTAGAAAAGGTGGCTGATGGGAAGGAGGACCTTAAGAAGGAGTGAAAGATGTATCACCCTTTCTTTATCTAACTTAGAACGTCTTAGGTCTTCCAAGAAGTTTTCCATCTTATCTAAGGTGTGAAATTTATTGGTACATTTTCTTACAATCCTTTTAATATCTGCAGCATCTGTAGTGAGATCACCACTCTCATTCTTGGTATTGACAGTTTGTGTTTTCTCTCTTTTTTCTTTCCTGTTCAGTTTGGCTAGAGGCTTACCAATCTTAATACTTTTCTCAATGAAATATATTTTGGTTTCATTGATTTTCTTCATTGTTTTCTTTTCTTTCTGTTTTGTTGATTTTCTCTGTTATTTTCTTTCTTCTGCTTACATTGGATTTAACTTCCTCTTATTTTTCTAGATTCTTTTTTTTTTTCAACGTTTATTTATTTTTGGGACAGAGAGAGACAGAGCATGAACGGGGAAGGGGCAGAAAGAGAGGGAGACACAGAATCGGAAACAGGCTCCAGGCTCTGAGCCATCAGCCCAGAGCCTGACGCGGGGCTCGAACTCACAGACCATGAGATCGTGACCTGGCTGAAGTCGGACGCTTAACCGACTGCGCCACCCAGGCGCCCCATTATTTTTCTAGATTCTTAAGGTGGAAGCTGAGGTTACTGGGATCTTTTTTTCTTATACAGGTACTGTAGTGCTATGCATTTCCCTCTAAGTACTGTTTCAGCCTGCATCTCACAAATTCCATATGTTTAATTTTCATTCAGTTGAAAATAACTTGTAATTTTCCTTTTCATTTTTGCTTTGACCTATAGTTATTGTAGATTCTGATTCAGGAAGTCTGGCATAGGGCTCAGCAAGATAGAAACTTAAAAAGGGTCCATAAGTGATTCTGATAGATAGCAAGGTTTGGGAGGCCCTGGCTAAGATGGGAAGTGTGGGATGGCAGACAGAGATAACATTGGCCATTTGAGGGTGACTAGTAGCTGGTGAGGGATCCTTCAGAACTGTACTTTATTTGGGGTATTGTGTGGTATGAAACAAGAAGACAGTTGGGTTGTAGAAGCATAGGAATCAGGCAGTTCTGCTTCTGAGGGGACTATTTCCAAGGGTTAATAGATTTTGTCTTCAGTATGATGTGAAAACAGTCTTAACCAAGAAATTAAAATAAGAACCTCTGAAACATGTGACCTCTGAAACATGTGATTCATTTCCCTTTTGAATCCTTGGGTTCCCTGATACGTATTCCCACAGGACACTTTCTTCTTCTCTTGTAATACTCATTATGTTTGAGAAATGCTTATTTAATACCTGTATTTGCTGCTGAATTGTATGTAAGTGTATGAGGGCACTGTTTCATTGAACCTCTTCATCATTGCATCCTGGGACATAGTAGATGTGCCTGGGGCATAGTAGATGCTTATGACAGACATTGACTACTATTCACCACACTAATTCATCTGCATCCAGGACGCACAGCTAGGCATTTCCCAGCCTCCTGTAAGTTGGGTATGATTAAATTCTAGCCATTACTTTCAATGTGAATGGAAGTGATGTGTGCAGCTTCTAGACCCTGCTTAAAAACTCTCCTATGTAGTCTTCAATGTTGACACTGCATGTGACTTGGGAATCCATGTGTTGCATATGGTAAACCACCAGCAGCGAGTTCCTAAAAAAAAAACTATGTAGAGCCAAACCCTTTTACCTGCAACCCTCCACCAACCCATATTTACACCATTTGTATAAATGAAAACTGACTGTGTCATCACTGAACATATTTTTGTTTTTAAAGTAGTCTAGCCTTGCAAATACAACACTAAATAAATATTGGTTGAATAAATAGCTTAGAAACTAAAGGAAACAAAACCTGGAAAGTGAGGGGCTCCGATAAGACTGCTGATTATCTTTCCAGAAAAAACATTGGAGGTATGGATTTCTTAAAAGAGGAGGTATTTCCTTACATTAGCATAATTATCACAAAGTCTTTATGAATCAAGATGACACCAAACTGGGTCTTATATAGGCTTTTATTAATTTTCTTTTGGTCAATGTCCTCTCACCTCAGGAAATTTACATTATTGTTCCTTCTCCCTCTTGGATATTCAAACTTATCATCTCAATCATTTCCAGCATTCATTATGTTCAAGTCTCTTCCATATTAAAAACAACAAGTATAAACCTGCCTAGATCCTATATTCCTCTTTCATCTCTTTCCTTTCTTAGCCAATCTCTTACAGAAGTTATCTATAACTTATCTCCATGTGTGCATCTTTCATCTAACTCTTTCATTACTGCAATATAACTTTGTCTTCCATCAGACTACCAAAGGCATTCACTATCATCATCAAGGAGCTCTGTGTGTCTGAGGTTTTAAGTCCTTACCTTCCTTGACTTCTCAACAGCATTCAACACAGTTGACTACTACCTCTTTCTTGATACATTTACTTCCTTTGCCATCCATGGCATCACACCCGTGGTTTTCCTCTTATCTCTCTCAGTACTTCACAGTTTCCTTTGCCACATACATTCTACTTGGGCTTATGAGAGAACATGGTATATGAGGGCCTGAAATTAGCCCTTTAATTGTTATGCAGTGACACTTGGGTTGATGGCTTTTATTGCCATCTGTATATCATGACTTAAATTTTATCTCTAGTGTAGACCATTTGGCTAGTCGAGAGTTCCTGGGCTATAAGTCTAATGGCCTGTGTATTCTAGTCATTTGGATGCTTTCAGGGGAGTTCAGGCTCAGAGTGTCCATAATTGAACTCATGATATTCTTTGCCCAAATAAGTTTCTTTATTCATGTTTCATATTTCAGTTAATCATACCACCATTTACCCTGAAGTGTCCCAAACTATCAGTCATCCTTGGCCTTTCCTTTTTCTTCTCTTAGTCTTCATATTTGATCCAAAGTCAAGTTATATAATTTCTACTTATATAATAAGTTTGAACCCATCTCCTTCTCTTTATCTCCACACCCCTAGTCCAAGTTTCCATTAAATCTCATCTTGACTATTTTGCTAGCCTTCTAACTGATAATTTAATATGTTCTCTACAACAAAATATAAAAAAAATGATTTTTTTAAAATAAATGTGGTCATGTCAAAATGATCCTCATCCCTGATTAACACACTAATTATTTCCTATATTTCTGATTGGTTCTCATTTATGTTTTTCACATTTATCTTAAGCCATAGGTTCTTTGCTCTTTGACTTCCTGGTAACACTACTTTTCATTCCATTCCTTTACTGTGCCATGCTTCCCTTTCCACAAGTTCTTTGGAGACAGTGTTTTCTTTGCCTAATATACCTTCCCCTAAACACTCTCCTTTTTCCTAGTTAACTTGTATTCAGAATTTGGACATCACCATAATTATCACTTTTTGAGAAAAGCCATTCCTGATTCTTTGAACAGGTGAAATATGTTTATTGTGTATTTTCATCTATTAATTAATCTATTTATTTAGTCACCATGGTGAGCAGAATTCTAAAACACTACAAAAATATCCTGTTCTAGTTCCCAAAACCTTTGTATATGTGAAATATCAATTCTATGATTATGTTGTTATATGGCACAGCTGACTTTAAGATAGGTGTGCTTGAGCCCACATGAGCCCTTAGAAGAAGAGACATTTCTGCAGCTAGCTGGTGACAGAAGTTAGAGATATTCAAAGCATGAGAAGAATGTGATGCATTGTTGCTAGTTTGGTGATGAAGAGGGTCATGTGAGAAGGAGTGTGGAGCCTTAAGGAACTGAGGAAGACCAATAGACAGCAGTTGCACAACCTTAAGGAACTGGCTTCTGCCAACAGCTCAAATGAACTTGGAAACAGATTCTTCTCCAGGGCTTCCAGGTAAGAACCCAGTTGGCTGACACTTTGATTTTGGCCTTATGAGACCCCCAGTTAGAGAATCTAGCCAAGCCCATCCTCCAGAATGTGAAGTAATAAATGGGTGTTATTTCAAGATACAAATTTTTTTTTGTAATTTTTTAATGCAGCAGTGGAAAACTAATATAGTAACTGAATACATTTTTAGTGCTATTAACATTAAGTACTATTAAAATGAGTGCAAACCTTGCATTCAGAATGCAGTGTAGAAAAAAAGTGTTAGGCTCTTCCTTCATTGAATTTATAGTCTACTGGGGGAAGAAGAGCCTAAATGGATAGCTCTTAATTCATTGTAAATTTACATTTATTTTGGTATATATGTAGTCTAGTCCCGCAAATCTTCAAATGTGGTAAAATACCACTCCTGTGATTGTGTTGTGTTATATGGCACAGTTGACCTTAAGACAGGGAGTTTATATTCATATGGGTTGAGATAATTACAAGAGCCTTTAAAAGAAGGGACATTTCTGCAACTGGTGACTGAAGAAGTCAGAGATATTTAATTGATGTGTATTCCTTCCATAAAAAAATCAAGTTTGGTTTTGGTACCTTTATATTATGATCAACTAGCAGAGTGCTTGGCACATAGGGGTCACTAAAGAATAAACAAACTATTTGTTAACACATAAAAGGTAAAATCCTCCCAAGTTAGATAGCTGGTAAGTGTAAGAGACAGGTTTAGAATTTGAATAAGGTTTGTTTCCTGACTCTACAGTTTGTGTTCTTAACCACTATAACCCAGTGCAGACAGTATATACTAAGATATTGTGCTATTGAACCTCATACTTTTGAGAGGATGGGGAGTGGTTAAGAAGAGAGACAGACATCCCCTTTCAGCTTCACTTTGTATGAAGGTATACTCAAGCAGAAATATATTAAAAAATCTTAGTATTGTAATTTTTTTCCTACAAAAATTCTTTATGGAGCCAGAGTATTTCACTGATGTGTGAAGGGCATAAAGTCTGGGGAAAGGGCCCAGGAGATCCCATAGGGTGAAAAAGTAGGAAACCTTCACTAGGTGAGGAACCTTAGTTCAATCAGTTAGCTGTTTTGCACCTCTCACATCTCCAGGTCAGCTATCCAAGCTCAACTAGAAGCCTTTTCACAAACTTTTGCAATCATTTATATGTATTCTTTTTCCCCATTCAAATTCATTTATATATTCAAAAGAATCATTAAGCAGCTATTACTCCACAAACACCATTAGAAACTGAGTATATTTTGGCACGCTTGGGGTTTACAGTCTAGTTGAGTGATAGACTGTTGCATATTGCATATGTGCATATATTGCATAGGAGACAAACACAGTCCAGTGAATAATGTGGAGAAGAGAATTGGACAGAATTTTCTGAGAAATTAGGCTTCTACTTGACTAATAAGAAGTGTAGCTAGAAATGAGATATAGGTAGGTGGGGAGATGAGAACATTGTAGCAAAGTAAATGGTGGTAGAATTAAAATGTAGACCTCTGGGTGGCCAAAAAATCAGAATAGGTGTTGGTATAAGACCCTGAGACCAGATAAAAGCTTAAGCTGATAGTCTTTTGGCTCTAGTTTACTTGTATGTCAATACACTTTTAACCTGCAATACATACTCCTAACTTATTTTATAGTAAAATTTTTAATAAATGATTTATATATTTTTTGGCAAACCAAACTACCTAGCATAGTGTATGCAGTTAGCATATAAGTTATGTTACTATGTGCAGTTCTGTATAATTCTGTACAAATTGTACAATCTTCTGGCTTCATCCCATATCACTCCCTCTTCAAACCCTACGCCACAGTCACACCTGTGTAGGTATAACAAGTGGTAGAGACATAAAGAAGCGCAGGCATGCTTAACTTTCCATGAACACATTTACTTCTTCAAAACATGGAGCCTTTTATTTCATATTGCTCTTTTTTCCTGGATTTTTCTCTTTCTTACTGAATTCCTACTTTGCCTAGAGAACCCTACACATTTTTCAAGGTGAAATAAAAAGCATTCCCTCCTTTGTAGAGGTTTTCTGATCTTCCCAGGCAATTTCTGGCCACTACCAATTTGCAGTTCCTCTAGTAACCTCTTGTACAGGACTTTATTATTGTACTTGTATGCTGGTGTGTATTTACTTGCCTTTATCCTCATACAAGAATGTGTTTCTGGAGAGAAAGGATCATGTTTAATATATTTTTCAGTCTTTAATCCTCAGCACTATTTACAGTAAAAAGTAAATCATGAATGTAAATTTGAAACATAAATAATCCTGATGGTCTTCCCACTTCCTGAGTAGGAATTTTCAATGCTTTATGAGGGTAGCAGTTTCCTGCAAAGTACAGCAACACGTTTCCTCTATGGTACCCGGACCCAATTATATTTCATAGTTTGATCAGTCTTGGCCTTTTCTCTTTAGCATCCTAAGCATGGCTTCCCTGATGGGCTTGGATTTCACACTGTAGATGATGGGGTTGAGCACAGGGGGTACCACCAGGTATACATAGGCAACCAGGGCATGTGCAATGGGGGACAAGTGCCTCCCAAAACGGTGGATCATGGACATGGTAATGCCGGGAATGAAAAAGACAAAGACAGCCAGGATATGGGAAACACAGGTGTTGAAGGCTCGGATGCGCTCCCTGGGAGATGCCAGTCCCAGGATTGTGTGTAGGATGAGAATATAGGATAGGATGATGAGCAGAGAGTCTATGCCTCCAGTGGACAATACCACATAGAGCCCATAGAAGATGTTTATGGTGATGTCAGCACAGGCTCTTCTCATCACATCAGGATGAAAACAGAATGAGTGGGACAAAAGGATTTTTTTAGGGCAGAAGTTCAAGCGTTTAAGCAGGAAAGGCACTGGGAAGAGAGACAGGGCAGCACGGGCCACAATGGCCATCCCAATCCTGATGATGACATTATTGGTGAGGAGAGTTGCATAGCGAAGAGGGTTCGAGATGGCCACAAAGCGGTCAAATGACATGGCCAGGAGCACCGACGACTCCACCACAGAGAAGGAATGGAGGAAGAACATCTGGACCAGGCAGGCATTGAAGCCTATGAGCCTGTGGCCAAAGCAGAGCACAGCCAAGGTGGTGGGCAGTGTGGACAGGGTGAGGCCCACGTCGGTGAGGGCCAGCATGGACAAGAAGTAGTACATGGGCTGGTGCAGGCTGGGAGTCTTCCTCACAGCCAAGAGGATCAGGCAGTTTCCAGTGAGGGCCATAGTGTACATGGAGGAGAAGGGGATAGAGATCCATCCATGAACAGCCTCATGCCCTGGGATGCCAATCATCAGGAAGGCATGTGGCTGGAAGAAGGAGATGTTGACATAGGTCTGGGAAGGGAGCATCTTTGGGAAGCAGTTGAAGTCTCCAGAAAGATGTGACCTCTTCAGTCTGGGCAGAAAAATAAGACAAGACAAAATGATTGGAAAATATACCAGCTCTGATATTAGGTGACATGGTTCCCACACATTACTGAATATGAAACACAAAGGCGATTTAAAAATGGACTCCATATAGAAACCAACTAGAGAATAACGACAATTTAAATTTATTGAGTATAATAGTATCATTTTGTAATGTGAAATACTGATTTCTTCATATATTGAAGAAAGCAGGGCTTTCTTTAAAAATATGTGAGATGAGCCTAAAGGGCCTAATCAAAAATGCTTTAAATAAGAAATACTGGCCTCAAGAAATAAATTGCAAGCATATGGTGGAAGCCTGAAGGGTTGATAGCATGGGCTTGTTATCTTTCCTTTCTTGGATTTACCTTTAAAATGTCAAATGGACAGATAAGTAAATAAGCAAAGAAAAAACACTCTATAAAGTTAAGTCAATAAAAACAAGAAAAAGGAAACAGCCCCTGAAATATCTTTTAACAGAGATTTAAAAACCCACCCCAAATAAATCTGTGAGTCAAAGGGATTTTACTATGAATGCTGTACATACATACTATGAACATATTTTACTATGAACGCTGTTCATACATACTATGAACGGGTATAGTTATGCCATATCTAGACAATGTAATCACCTCACTCTGAAGGTAGGAAGTCAACTCAGAAAGCCCACCTGTCAAATATGGGCCCACCAAGCATCAGTGAGAATAAAATAACTGCTAGAGATTGAAACACACTGAGGGGCTGGGGGAGAGAGAGAAAGAATGAGGACAGCAAGGCTAGGCACTCAGTATTCTGAAAACTGGCAAATAACCTGCTTTTCTTCTACAAATTGTGACATGGTATAAAGAAAATAACTGAAGAAGGAAAGTTTCTACAGAAGCATTCTAGCTAATAAGAAAGTACAACTGAAGTATTACTTTTCTTTTTTTAATGTTTATTTATTTTTGAGAGAGACACAGAGCGTGAGTGGGGGAGGGGCAGAGAGAACCAGAGACACAGAATCTGAAGCAGGCTCCAGGCTCTCAGCTGTCAGTACAGAGCAGGACCAGGGCACAAACTCAGAGGTCATGAGATCATGACCTGAGCCAAAGTCGAAGTCAGACGCTTAACCTACTGAGCCACTTAGGCACCCCTGAATTATTACTTTTGAGCAAACCCAATGAAATAATGGCAAAAAATCATCAGGGGCTGATATCATCACAAATGAGAGAAAACTACATTTTGTATTTTACCAAAATAAGCCTGAATCATATCTGACTACCAATTTATGGAGAATATAAGAGACACCAGGCAAGCAGATACGCTAAAAGACACCAAGAGATGGAATAAGAAAAATCCAAACTACAACAAAAACAAAAGCTTCTAGGACAAAATTCCAGTTTCTTCCGCCAATAAATATAAGAAAATAAAAAAAGGAAGAGTGAAAACCTATAGATTAAGAAAGACTTGACTCATATCAACCAAATCCAATGGACAAAACTTGTTAGGATCTTGTTTTCAGCAAATCAAATAAAAAAGGTGAGCAAACTAGCACTAAAAAATACTTTTATGTGGTAATTGGGGAAATATAAATACTGGTTGAATTCTTGATGATCTTTTATTTTGGTGTAATTATAGTACTATGCCTGTGTTTTAAGATTTGAAAAATTTATAAGATGAAGAAGGACACAATGACTTATATTGACTTCAAAATAATTGGGGGCATGGGAGTCACTTGTGGTGGGAATTGTGTGGAGCCAGGCTGCAAAGAGTGGCTATGAGCTGATGATTATGGTAGCTGGATATGGATATATAGAGATCAAGTTTATCCACACTCTAATTTTGAGAGAGGATTTTATTATTTTTCATAATAAAATATTAACAAATCAAAAGTTTTTTCTATAATGAGTAACATTTGATGGCAAGAGGTGTTTAGTTAAACATGGTGAAATGCACACAAACTTTTATCTCTACTCTTTCCAAAATCTCATTTAAATGATAGTAATGAATTAAAAAATATATATTATCTTAAAGTGACAGAAGAACAGGATGGGATATAAGGTATATCAACAATAATATAGTTAATAGAAAACCATAGGAAGAGTGGAAAGAAACTGGCAGAAATAGAAGATTAAGTTCATAGAGAGGAGGTTATGCCACACATGCACTTCAAAAGGACTAAGGTAAGAGTGAGGAATGGAATTGAAAACAGGATGATTTTATTTTTTATTAAAAAAAATTTTTTTTTAACGCTTATTTATTTTTGAGACAGAGAGAGACAGAGCATGAACGGGGGAGGGTCAGAGAGAGGGAGACACAGAATCTGAAGCAGGCTCCAGGCTCTGAGCTGTCAGCACAGAGCCCGACGCGGGGCTCGAACTCACTGACCACGAGATCATGACCCAAGCTGAAGTCAGCCGCTTAACCGACTGAGCCACCCAGGTGCCCCAAAACAGGATGATTTTATAGGGAACAGCTATATGATTCCTTCTCCTATCCTTTCCTTTCCTCCTATTCCTTCTCCTATTCTTGCAGAAGACAGCTTCCTTTCTGGAAAAATTCTCCCAGCAAGATTCTGGACTCAGAGATACCAGACAGAAATGAAAGATGGACAGTGTTGAAAACAAAGGAATTGAGGGAAGATGAGGCTCCCCAGCTCTCTTTCCCCACTTGGTTCATAGAGTCCTAGTAAGTAGGTTTACTCTGTACCACCAGATGGCCACCATGGACCCCTCCCAACCAGACCAGTGTGACAAGGAATGCCTGTGGAGAAATGCTGGTCCCCACAAGGACAAGGATAGCTGAGATGCTGAACCAGAGCTCAGATGACCTCAGAATGCCAGATGGGAAGACAACTTGGCACATTTTATCATCCACTCCCTCTCTGGAGAGATTATTGAGGGAAATCTCTCCCTGGAATGTGATCTGGGATTGGAATTTATCTCTGAGCTATAAACTCCCGGAATCTCAGGCAGGCAGCCTCCTTCAGGCCCTCTTCTCCAAGCAAGAGATGGGGCTAATATCTCTCCTGGTTCAAGACCGATTACTTCTTTTTCTTCTGTGTTATTTGCAGGCCCTCCACACTGATATATGCATCTGAGGCTGAGGTACTGGTAGTCATCCATCTGGGAAGTAGGGAAAGGGATGTGCTGGGGCCCAGGTTACTCACCCTGGTGGTTTTCTGGGCTGCTCTACCGGTCCACATCCCACAAGAGCCCAGGATGTCTTTGTGGCAGAGGTATCGAGTTTTATCCCACTGCACAGGGATACCTTGGCAGCAGTACCTATCTCCAGGGAAGGCTAGGCTGGGGCCACAGAGGAGTCAGTCAGTCTATTCAGGTCTCTGTGGAATGGAAAAATTGGAGCTAGCTTCAGGATCAGGGGAAACTTTTGGAGGAACAAAACAATAATGGGGCAAGGGAGACAGAATCATGGATTCTACAATATCTCACCAAGTTTAAATGGTCCTATTCAGAGACTATCAGCTTCAATATCCCATCTGTATTTGAGATCCTTCCAAGACAATATTCCTAAAGACTCCTCTTGGCCAGGCCCCAGGATTAGTTCTGCAGAAGCTCTTAGTCTTTGCAGAGGGTAGAGATATGGAGCCTAAAGGTGGTGGCCTAACCCAGCCTGAGGGAGTCAGAAGAGGCTTCCTAGAGGAGATTGAGAGGGAGTGAACTTCTGGGAGGCCCACAGACTCTGCTCCAAACTCTCAGCACTCATTCTGGGACAGACACCAGTACTCTGGGCTTGCATCTCCAGCCTGTAGCTGGCACAGATTCCCACACTCAGCCTGGGTCTGACCTGCTGAATCAAACATTTCAAAAAGGAGGAAACTTGGACAGTGGAAAGAACATGAACTATGGAGCCAGGCAGACCTGAGTGCAAATTCTTGCTCTATTTTCCTCACCACATACAAACTCCATCTTCATTCTTTCTTACTTCCTGGAGAGTTCCTCCACCAGATTGCCTTCTTTCCTTCCTAAATCAGGTTGCCCTGAGGTCATTCACCTGGAGCTTCTTTCTAGCGACACACTGACTTTTCTTCTCTTTGATTTTGGCTGCACTCTCCCAGATGAACTGGGCCCAGCCTGTATACCTTTCTCCCCGCTGAGGTGATATATAAACTTTGGGAAAAATCACACACCTTTGAAATCTTATGTCAAAACAAATTGGTGCCCTTCAACCTGAGCTGAGACTTCTACATCACTCCATCATTCCTTTCAGTTTTTAAATTGTCACCATTCCAGTTTTTTTTTTTTTGCTCATTTTTTTTTAAATATGAAATTTATTGTCAAATTGGTTTCCATACAACACCCAGTGCTCATCCCAACAGGTACCCTCAATACCCATCTCCCACCCCCCACCAACCCTCAGTTTGTTCTCAGTTTTTAAGAGTCTTTTATGTTTTGGCTTCCTCCCTCTATAACCTTCTTTTTTTTCTTCCCCTCCCCCATGGTCTTCTGTGAAGTTTCTCAGGATCCACATAAGAGTGAAAACATAGGGTATCTGTCTTTCTCTGTATGACTTATTTCACTTAGCATAACACTCTCCAGTTCCACCCACATTGTTACCAAAAGCCATATTTCATTCTTTCTCATTGCCAAGTAGTATTCCATTGTGTATATAAACCACAGTTTCTTTATTCATTCATCAGGTGATGGACATTTAGGTTCTTTCCAAAATTTGACTATTGTTGAAGTGCTGCTATAAACATTGGAGTACAGGTGCCCCTATGCATCAGCACTCCTGTATCCATTGGGTAAATTCCTAGCAGTGCTACTGCTGGGTCATAGGGTAGATCTATTTTTAATTTTTTGAGGAACCTCCACACTGTTTTCCAGAGCGGCTGCACCAGTTTGCATTCCCACCAACAGTGCAAGAGGGTTCCCGTTTCTCCACATCCTTGCCAGCATCTATAGTCTCCTGATTTGTTCATTTTAGCCACTCTGACTGGTGTGAGGTGGTATCTGAGTGTGGTTTTGATTTGTTTCCCTGATGAGGAGCGACATTGAGCGTCTTTTCATGTGCCTGTTGGCCATCTGGATGTCTTCTTTAGAGAAGTGTCTATTCATGTTTTCAGCCCATTTCTTCACTGGGTTATTTGTTTTTCGGGTGTGGAGATTGGTGAGCTCTTTATAGATTTTGGATACTAGCCCTTTGTCCAATATGTCATTTGCAAATATCTTTTCCCATTCTGTTGGTTGCCTTTTAGTTTTGTTGATTGTTTCCTTTGCAGTGCATAAGCTTTTTATCTTGATGAGGTCCCAATAGTTCATTTTTGCTTTTAATTCCCTTGCCTTTGGGGATGTGTCAAGTAAGAAATTGCTACAGATGAGGTCAGAGAGGTTTTTTCCTGCTTTCTCCTTTAGGGTTTTGATGGTTTCCTGTCTCACATTCAAGTCCTTTATCCATTTTGAATTTATTTTTGTGAATGGTGTGAGAAAGTGGTCTAGTTTCAACCTTCTGCATGTTGCTGTCCAGTTCTCCCAGCACCATTTGTGAGAGAGACTGTCTTTTTTCCATTGGATATTCTTTCCTGCTTTGTCAAAGATTAGTTGGCCATACTTTTGTGGGTCTAGTTCTGGGGTTTATATTCTATTCCATTGGTCTGTGTGTCTGTTTTTGTGCCAATACCATGCTGTCTTGATGATGACAGCTTTGTAGTAGAGGCTAAAGTCTGGGATTGTGATGCCTCCTGCTTTGGTCTTCTTCTTCAAAATTGCTTTGGCTGTTCAGGGTCTTTTGTGGTTCCATACGAATTTTAGGATTGTTCTAGCTTTGAGAGGAATGCTGATGCAATTTTGATTGGGATTGTATTGAATGTGTAGATAGCTTTGGGTAGTATTGACATTTTGGCAATATTTATTCTTCCAATCCATGAGCATGGAATGTTTTTCCATTTCTTTATATCTTCTTCAATTTCCTTCATAAGCTTTCTATAGTTTTCAGCATACAGATCTTTTACATCTTTGGTTAGATTTATTCCTAGGTATTTTATGCTTCTTGGTGCAGTTGTGAATGGGATCAGTTTCTTTATTTGTCTTTCTGTTGCTTCATTGTTAGTGTATAAGAATGCACCTGATTTCTGTACATTAATTTTGTCTCCTGCGACTTTGCTGAATTCATGTATCAGTTCTAGGAGACTTTTGGTGGAGTCTATTGGATTTTCCATGTATAATATCATGTCATCTGCAAAAAGTGAAAGCTTGACTTCATCTTTGCCAATTTTGATGCCTTTGATTTCCTTTTGTTGTCTGATTGCTGATGCTAGCACTTCCAACACTGTGTTAAACAACAGTGGTGAGAGTGGACATCCCTGTAGTGTTCCTCATCTTAGGGGGAAAGCTCTCAGTTTTTCCCCATTGAGGATGATATTAGCTATGGGCTTTTCATAAGTGGCTTTTATGGTGTTTAAGTATATTCCTTCTATCCCGACTTTCTTGAGGGTTTTTATTAAGAAAGAATGCTGAATTTTGTCAAATGCTTTTTCTACATTGATTGACAGGATCATATGGTTATTTTCTTTTCTTTTATTAATGTGATGTATCACATTGATTGATTTGCAAATGTTGAACGAGCCCTGCATCCCAGGAATGAATACCACTTGATCATGGTGAATAATTCTTTTTACATGCTGTTGAAGTCGATTTGCTAGTATCTTGTTGAGAATTTTTGCATCCATATTCATCAGGGATATTGGCCTGTAGTTCTCTTTTTTTACTGGGTCTCTGTCTGGTTTAGGAATCAAAGTAATACTGGCTTCATAGAATGAGTCTGGAAGTTTTCCTTCCCTTTCTATTTTTTGGAACAGTTTGAGAAGGATAGGTATTATCTCTGCTTTAAATGTCTGGTAGAATTCCCCAGGGAAGCCATCTGGTCCTGGACTCTTATATGTTGGGAGATTTTTGGTAACTGATTCAATTTCTTTGCTGGTTATGGGTCTGTTCAAGTTTTCTATTTCTTCCTGTTTGAGTTTTGGAGGTGTGTGGGTGTTTAGGAATTTGTTCATTTCTTCCAGTTTGTCCAATTTGTTGGCATATACTTTTCATAGTATTCCCTAATAATTGCTTGTATTTCTGAGGGATTGGTTGTAATAATTCCATTTTCATTCATGATTTTATCTATTTGGGTCATCTCCCTTTTCTTTTTGAGAAGCTTGGCTAGAGGTTTGTCAATTTTGTTAATTTTTTCAAAAAACCAAGTCTTGGTTTCGTTGATCTGCTCTACAGTTTTTTTTTTTTTTTTAGATTCTCTATTGTTTGTTTATGCTCTGATCTTTATTATTTCTCTTCTTCTGCTGGGTTTGGGGTGTCTTTGCTATTCTGTTTCTTTTCCTTTAGGTGTGTTGTTAGATTTTGTATTTGGGATTTTTCTTCTTTCTTGAGATAGGCCTGGATTGCAGTCCTCTCAGGACTGGCTTCACTGCATCCCAAAGCGTTTGGATTGTTGTATTTTCATTTTCATTTGTTTCCATATATTTTTTAACTTCTTCTCTAATTGCCTGGTTGACCCATTCATTCTTTAGTGGGTGTTCTTTAGCCTCCATGCTTTTGGAGTTTTTCCAGACTTTTTCCTCTGGTTCATTTCAATTTTCATAGCATTGTGGTCTGAAAATGTGCATGGTATGATCTCAATTCTTGTATACTTATGAAGGGCTGTTTTGTGACCCAGTATGTGATCTATCTTGGAGAATGTTCTGTGTGTACTGGAGAAGGAAGTATATTCTGTTGCTTTGGGATGCAGAGTTCTAAATATATCTATCAAGTCCATCTGATCCAATGTATCATTCAGGGCCCTCATTTCTTTATTGATCCTGTGTCTAGATGATCTATCCATTGTTGTAAGGTTGGTATTAAAGTCCCCTGCAATTACCACATTCTTATCAGTAAGGTTGCTTATGTTTGTGATTAATTGTTTTATATATTTGGGGGCTCCCATATTCGGTGCATAGACATTTATAATTGTTAGCTCTTCCTGATGGATAGACCCTGTAATTATTATATAATGCCCTTCTTCATCTCTTATTACAGCCTTTTATTTAAAGTGTAGTTTGTCTGATATAAGTATGGCTACTCCAGCTTTCTTTGGACTTCCAGTAGCATGATAGATAGTTCTCCATCCCCTCACTTTCAATCTGAAGGTGTCCTCAGATCTAAAATGAGTCTCCTGTAGATAACAAATAGATGGGTCTTGTTTTTTTATCCATTCTGATACCCTACATCTTTTGGTTGGAGCATTTAGTCCATTTACATTCAGTGTTATTATAGAAAGATATGGGTTTAGAGTCATTGTGATATCTGTAGGTTTCATGCTTGTAGTGATGTCTCTGGTACTTTGTGGTCCTTGCAACATTTCATTCACAGAATTGCCCTTAGGATCTCTTTTAGGGCTGGTTTAGTGGTGATGAATTCCTTCAGTTTTTGTTTGGGAACACCTTTATCTCTCCTTCTATTCTAAATGACAGACTTGCTGGATAACGGATTCTCAACTGCATATTTTTTGTTTATCACATTGAAGATTTCCTGGCATTCCTTTCTTGCCTGCCAAGTTTCAGTAGAGAGATCCGTCTCTAGTCTTATCGGTCTCCCTTTATATATATGTGTTTATCCCTAGCTGCTTTCAGAATTTTCTCTGTATCCTTGTATTTTCCAGTTTCACTATGATATGTCATGCAGGAGATCGATTCAAGTTACGTCTAAAGGGAGTTCTCTGTGCCTCTTGGATTTCAATGTCTTTTTCCTTCCCCAGATCAGGGAAGTTCTCAGCTATGATTTGTTGAAGTACACCTTCAGCCCCTTTCTCTCTCTCTTTCTCCTCTGGAATCCCTATTATACGGATATTGTTGTGTGTCATTGCGTCACTTAATTCTCTAATTTTCCTCTCATACTCCTGGATTTTTTATCTCTCTTTTTGTCAGCTTCCTCTTTTGCCATAATTTTATCTTCTAATTCACCTATTCTCTCCTCTGCCTCTTCAATCCAAGCTGTGGTCACCTCTATTTTATTTTGCACCTCATTTATAGCATTTTTTAGCTCCTCCAGTTTCTTAGTCCCTTGATCTCTATAGCAATACTCTGGTGTCCTCTATACTTTTTTCAAGCCCAACGATTAATTTCATGACTATTATTTTAAGTTCATGTTCTGTTATATTGCTTAAATCGTTTTTGATCAATTCGTTAGCTGTTGCTACTTCCTGGAGTTTCTTTTGAGGAGAATTCTTCCGTTTCGTCATTTTGGATAGTCCCTGGAGTTGTGCGGAACTGCAGGGCTCTTCCTCTGTGCTGTCTGGAGTAACTTGTGTTGGTGGGCGGGGCCACAGTCAGACCTGATGTCTGCTCCCAGCCCACTGCTGGGGCCACAGTCAGACTGGTATGTACCTTATCTTACCCTCTCCCAGGGGCAGGACTCACTGTGGAATGGTGTGGCCCTTGTCTGGGCTACTTGCACACTGCCAGGCTTGTGGTGCTGCTTTGATGGGATCTGGTGTATTAGCTGGGGTGGATCTACAAGGTGCACAGGGGCGGGAGGGGTAGGCTTAGCTTGCTTTGCTGTGGGTGGTCCCCCGCGGGAGGGGCCCTGCAGCACCAGGAGGGAGAGGCAGACCTGTCGGAGGAATGGATCCACAGAAGCACAGCGTTGGGTGTTTGTGCGGTGCAAGCAAGTTCGGTGACGAGAATTGATTCCCTTTGGGATTTCAGCTGGGGGATGGGAGAGGGAGATGGTTCTGGCCAGCACCTTTTTTCCCCCTGCTGTGCTGAGCTCTGTCTTCCGGGGCTCAACACCTCTCTCTCTTGGTGTCCTCTTGCTCTCCTGCTCTCTGAGCAGAGGTGTTGACTCTTAACACTCCAGATGTTAAGTCCTGCCGGGTGTCAGAACTCACGGAGTCCAGCCCCTCTGCTTTTGCAAGCCAGACTCGGGGGTTCTGCCTTGCTGGGCAGGCCGCCCCTTAACCACCCGGTCTCCCTCCCGCTAGTCCGTGTAGCGCGCACCGCCTCTCTGCCCTTCCTACTCTCTTCTGTGGGCCTCTTGTCTACGCTTGGCTCCAGAGAGCCTGTTCCACTAGTCTTCTGGTGGTTTTCTGGGTTATTTAGGCAGATGTGGGTGGAATCTAAGTGATCAGCAGGAGGAGGTGAGCCCAGTGTCCTCCTACGCCACCATCTTCCTCCCATCCCCATCACCATTCCAGTTTTATTGCTAAGCAAAATAAGTCAGAGAAAGACAAACATATATATAATTTCACTCATATGTGGAATTTAAGAAATAAAACAGATGGACATGGGGAAAGGAAGGCAAAATCAAGTAAAAACAGAGAGGAAAGCACACCATAAGAGACTCTTTAAAAAAATTTTTTTAAAATGTTTTTAATTTATTTTTGAAGGAGAGAGAGAGAGACAGAGAATGAGTGGGGGAGGAACAGAGAGAGAGGGAGACACAGAATTCGAAGCAGGCTCCAGGCTTTGTTCTGTCAGCACAGAGCCTTACGTGGGACTTGAACTCACGAACTGTGAGATCATGACCTGAGCCGAAGTCAGATGCTCAACTGAGTGAGCCACCCAGGCACCCCTTTTCAAAAAAAAATTTTTTTTAATGTTTTTAAATTTATTTTTGAAGGAGAGAGAGCACACCATAAGAGACTCTTTTTTTTTTTAATTTTTTTTAACGTTTTTTATTTGTTTTTGAGACAGGGAGAGACAGAGCATGAACAGGGGAGGGTCAGAGAAAGGGAGACACAGAATCTGAAACAGGTTCCAGGCTCTGAGCGGTCAGCACAGAGCCCAACGCGGGGCTCGAACTCACGGACTGCGAGATCATGACCTGAGCCGAAGTCGGCCGCTCAACTGACTGAACCACCCAGGCGCCCCAAGAGACTCTTAAATACAGAGAACAAACTGAGGATTGCTGGAGGGAAGTGGGGTGGGGGGATGGACTAAATGGGTGATGGGTATTAAGGAGTGCACTTATTGGGCTGAGCACTGGGTGTTATATGTAAGGGACAAATCACTGGGTTCTACTCCTGAAGTCAATATGTCACTTTTGTTAAGTAACTTGAATTTAATTTAATAAATATTAAAAAATTATATGGGGGAAGAAATGAAAAAAAAATAGTCACCATTCTTCTCAAGCTCTTCACCCAGACTGCCATCTCTGCTGCTGGCAGCTAATTTGACATTGCTCCTTTCACACAGGAAATGGAGACTCTCAGGTGTGCCTTCTCTAAGGTTCTTGCCCAACCCATCTGCTCTCTTACCCACTTCCACTCCAACATCCACATCATGCCAGGGAGACCATTAATGGCACTTAGCGCTTCATGTCAGCCCCCTCTCCACCCTTTAACCACTTCCTTGTTGGCTGCCCATCACTTATGGAAAAAAAGTCTCAATGGCATAGCATGGAACCCAAGATTCTTTAAGATGTTTTTCATTATTTATTTAGTTTTTTTTAAATTTTTTATTTGAGTTCCAGTTAACATAGTGTCGTATTAGTTTCAGGTGTATAATATAGTGATTCAACTGCTCCATACATTACCCTGTGCTCATCATGACAAGTGCTCTCCTTAATCCCCATCACTTATTTAACCCATTCCCTCACCCACTGTTGCCTCTGGTAACCATCAGTTTGTTCTCTATAGTTAAGAGTCTGTTTCTTGATTTGTCCCTCCCTCCCTCTCTCTCTTTTTGTGCCTTGCTTGTATGTTTTACTTATAAAAAGCAAATATAAAATTCCACACATGAGTGAAATTGTATGGTATTTATCTTTCTCTGACTGACTTTTCTTAGCATTATAGTCTCTAGTTCCTTCTTTGTTGTTACAAACAGCAAGATTGCATTCTTTTTATGGCTGAGTAATATTCCATTTTATACACACACACACACACACACACACATATATGTGTGTGTGTGTATATATATATATATATGTATCTCACATCTTTATCCCCTCATCAATCAGTGAACAGTTGGCCTGCTTCCATATCTTGGCTATTGTAAATAATGCTGCTATAAATAAGGGTGCATGTATCCCTTTGAATTAGTGTTTTATTTTCTTTGGGTAGATACCCAGTAATATGACTGCTGGATCATAGGGTAGTTCTATTTTTAACTTTTTGAAGAATCTCCATACTGTTTTCCATACTGCCTGCACCAGTTTGCATTCCCACCAACAGTGCAAGAGGGTTCTTTCTCTACACATCCTTGCCAAAACTTGTTGTTTTTTGTGTTGTTGATTTTAGCCATTATGACAGGTGTGAGGTAATATCTCATTATGGTTTTGATTTGTATTTCCCTGATGATAAGTGATAATAAACATTTTTTCATGTGTCTGTTGGAGAAATGTCTTCTTTGTAGAAATGTCTATTTATATTTTCTGTCCATTTTTTTAATTGTTTTTTTTTTTGAGTATTGAGATTTATAAATTCTTTATATATTTTGGATACTAGCCCTTTATCTGATATGTCATTTGCAAATATCTTCTCCCATTCTGTAGGCTGCCTTTTAGTTTTGTTAATTGTTTCCTTTGCTGTGCAGAAGTTTTTATTTTGATGAAGTCCCAAGAGTTTATTTTTGCTTTTGTTTCCCTTGCCTCAGGAGACATATTTGGATAAAATTACTATGGCGGATGTCAGAGAAATTACTGCCTGTGCTCTCGTCTAAGATTTTTATGGCTTCAGGTCTCACATTTAGGTCTTTAATCCATTTTTAACTTATTTTTGTGTATAGTATAAGAAAGTGGTCCAGTTTCATTCTCTTGCATGTAGCTGACCAGTTTTCCCAACACTATTTGTTGAAGACTGTCTTATTCCCATTGGATACCCTTTTTCTGCTTTCTCAAAGATTAATTGGCTATATAGTTGTGGGTTCTGGGTTTTCTATTCTATTCCATTGATCTGTGTGTCTATTTTTGTGCCAGTACCATACTGCTTTGATTACTAGAGCTTTGTAATATAACTTGAAGCCTGGAATTGTGATGCCTCTAGCTTTTCTTTTCTTTTTTAAGATTACCTTGGCTATTCAGTGTCTTCTGTGGTTCCATACAAATTTCAGAATTGTCCTATATCTGTGAAAAATGCTATTGGTATTTTGATAGGGATTTCATTAAATGTGTAGATTGCTTTGGGCAGTATAGACATTAAAAAATTTTTTTAATGTTTATTTTTGAGAGAGAGAGAGAGTGTGTGAGCAGGGGAGGGGTAGAGAGAGAGGGAGACAGAATCCAAGGCAGGCCCCAGGCTCCAAGCTGTCAGCATGATGTAGGACTCAAATCCATGCATGGTGAGATCATGACCTGAGCTGAAGTTTGATGCTTAACTGACTGAGCCATCCAGGTGCCCTGGGCAATATAGACATTTTAACAATATTTGTTCTTCTAATCCATGAGCATGGGATGTCTTTCCATTTCTTTGTGTCATCTTCAGTTTCTCTGGTGAATGTTTTATAGTTTTCAGAGTGTAGATCATTCACCCTTTAGTTAGGTTTATTCCTAGGTATCTCATTATTTTGGGTATAATTATAAATGGGATTCTTTTTTTAAAATATCTCTTTCTGCCACTTCATTATTGGTGTATAGAAATGCAACATATTTCTGTGATTGATTTTGTATTTTGCAACCTTACCCAATTTGTTTTTCAGTTCTTGCAGTTTTCTTTTTGGTGGAGTCTTTCAGGTGTTCTGTATAGAGTACCATCTCTTGTAGAACTACTTGTAGTGTCATCTACAAGTAGTGAACGTTTTACTTCTTTATTGATTTGTACGCCTTTTATTTCTTTTTGCTTTCTGATTGCTGTGGCTAGGACTTCTAGTACTCTGTTTAATAGATTGGACATTCTTGCCTTGTTCCCTACAGGGGAAAAGTTCTCAGTTTTTCCCTATTGAGGATGATGTTAGCTGTGGGATTTTCATATATGGCCTTTATTATGTTGACTTGTGTCCTCTCTAAGCCTACTTTGTTGAGGATTTTTATCATGAATGGATATTGCACTTTGTCAGATGCTTCCTCCGTATCTGTTGAAATGATCGTATGGTTCTTATCCTTTCTCTTATTGATATACTGTATCACATTGATTTGTGAATATTGAACCACTCTGGCAACACAGGAATAAATACCACTTGATCATGGTGAATGATGTTTTAAATGTATTGTTGAATTAGGTTTGCCCAGTATTTAAATTTTTTTTTTAATGTTTACTTATTTTTGAGAGAAAGAGAGACAGAGCACAAGTTGGGGAGAAGCAGAGAGGGAGAGGGAGACAGAATCTGAAGCAGGCTTCAGGCTCTGAACTGTCAGCACAGAGCCCAGTGTGGGGCTTGAACGCACTCACTGCGAGATCATGACCTGAACCAAAGTCAGACGCTTAACCGACTGAGCCATGTAAGCGCCTCAGTTTGCCAGTATTTTGTTGAAGATTTTTGCATCTATGTTTATCAGAGATGTTGGCCTGTAGTTCTCTTTTTCAGTGGAGTCTTTGGTATCAGGGTAATGCTGGCCTCATAGATTAAATTTGGAAGTGTTCCTTCCTCTTCTATTTTTTGGAAAATTTTGAGAAGAATAGCATTAACTCTTTACGTGTTTGGTAGAATTCACCTGTGAAGCCATCTGGTCCTGGATTTTTGTTTGTTGGGAGGTTTTTGATTACTGATTCAAGTTTTTTACTGGTTATTGGTCTGTTCTGATTTTCTATTTCTTCCTGTTTCCATTTATTCATTGTTTTTCTAGGTTGTGCAGTTTGTTGGCATACAGTTTTTCATAATATTCTCATAATTGTATTTCTGTGATGTTGGTTGTTATTTCTCCTCTCTCACTTGTGATTTTATTTATTTTAGTCTTTTCTCTTTTTTTTTTCTTGATAAGTTTGGCCAGAGGTTTATCAAATCTATTGATTTTTTTTCCCAAAGAACCAGCTTCTGGTTTCATTGATCTGTTCTATTTTTTTTTTTTTTTTAGTTTGTATATCATTTATTTTCGCTTTACCCTTATTATTTTCTTACTTCTGCTGGGTTTAGGTTTTGTTTTTATTTTTCTAGCTCCTTTAGGTGTAAGGTTAGGTTGTTTATTTGAGATTTTTTTTGCTTCTTGAAGTGGACCTATATTGCTATAAACTTCTGTGTTAGAACCACTTTTGCTACATCCTAAAGGTTTTGGACCATCATGTTTTCATTTTCACTTCTTTCCATGTACTTTTGAACTTTTTTATATCCTGGTTGACCCATTCATTGTTTAGTAGCATGTTATTTAACCTGTATATATTTGTGCTCTTTCCAGAATTTTTCTTGTGGTTGACTTCTAGTTTCATAGTACTGTGGTCAAAAAATATACATGGTATGACTTTGATCTTAAATTTATTGAAGCTTGTTTTTTGGGCTAATATGTGATCTCTTCTTGGGAATGTTCTGTGTTCACTTAAAAAAATGTGTACTCTTCTGTTTTAGGATGGACTGTTCTGAATATATATGTTTCATCCATCTGTTCCTGTGTGTCACTTAAAGCCATTTTTTCCTTGTTGATGTTCTGTTTACATGATCTGTCCATTGATGTTTGGGGTATTAAAGTCCCCTACTATTACTGTAATATTATCAATTAGTTACTTTGTTTTTTGTTATTAACTGGTTTATGTATTTGAGTGTTCCCATTCTGGGTGCATAAATATTTACAATCTTCTTGTAGGATTGTCCCTTTATTATCATATAGCATCAGCCTTTGTCTCTTATTATAGTCTTTGTTTTAAAGTCCATTTTGTCCAATATAAGTATTGCTACTCTGTTTTTCTTTGTCATCCATTTGAATGAAAGATATTTCTTCATCCCTCACTGTCAATCTGGACATGTCTTTAGGTCTAAAATGAGTCTCTTATAGGCAGCATATAGATGGGCCTTGTTTTTTTAATCCATTCTGTCACCCTATGTCTTTTTATTAGAGCATTTAGTCCATTTATATTCAAAGTAATTATTGATATATATGTATTTATTGTCATTTTATTAGTTGTTTTATGGTTGTTTCTGAAGATCTTCTCTGATCCTTGTCTTTCTCTCTTCATGGTTTGCTGATTTTCTTTACTGATATGTTCTTTCGCTTTCTTTATTCTTTGTCTTTATTCTTTGCGTATTTATTAGTGGTTTTTGATTTGTAATTACCATTAGGTTTGTATATAATGTCTTCTGCATATAGAGTTTATGTTAAGTTAATGGTCATTTAAGTTTGAACTCACTCTTT
This sequence comes from Acinonyx jubatus, assembly GCF_027475565.1. NCBI lineage: Eukaryota > Metazoa > Chordata > Mammalia > Carnivora > Felidae > Acinonyx > Acinonyx jubatus. Next base: position 53,580,906 of record NC_069390.1, on the reverse strand, counting down.
TTTTTCTGGAAAAGGATATTTTTAAATTCATATAACTGCAGGTAGGGAAACCAGATTAGAGAGGAGGGTCCAGACTGGGACAAATAATGACTACCTCCCCCCCACCCCAGCAGAACAGGGGAGGAGGTGTCCCCTATACCTCAACAGTCAATACAGGCCCCCTCTCACTCTGCTGCAGCATCCTAGGGGCAGGGTGCCACCCTCCCTGGGCCTGGGGTGGTTGGTAACACAGTCTGCTTTGCCCCAGGCCCCTTCTCCTAAGAGCATCTTGGAGAAGGGGAATGTGGGCAGAATGGGAGAAGGCAATGAGGAGGAATATTTGATGCTGGTCATAGCAACAATGACTGACGTCCAAAAATGGAAACATTGAACAAAAACAGTGCAACATTCCAAAGGTAGTTTGTGAACAGAGGAAAAATGGAAGCAGAACCATCAGGGGTAGGGAGGAGCAGAAGGGGGGGGTGGGCAAGGCTCGTTCTTTGTTATTAGTGTTCCATGTGAGGAAATAGGAAACTGAGGCCTGGGGTGGAAACGGATGAGTTTGAACAGTGGCTTAACCCCACTGTAGGTGGCTGCCACAAGGAACATGGGTCTCCTGGACTTCACCTGGAGAAAGGATGACTGCATTTCATCACTGCAGTAGATTTCAGGGTGGGAGTGAGGTGCACTGGATCTCATTTAGAGAGGGTAAAGGGCTCAATCCCTTCCTGCCTTTTCTTCCTGTGCCCCAAAGGGGGCTGTCCAACCTAGAGGAAGGACTAGGCAAGGTGGGGAGAAAAGTGGATGTGAGCTGCACCTCGTGAAGTAAAGGCTGGTTGGGGGCATCTTGGCACTGAGCACCCCTCTACATTGGCCATACCAGCTTCTGCCAGTGCTGTGGAATGGGGCATATTACAATGAGATGGGGCTGGGCCCCTTTTAAGGCCAGGGGAGCCGTCCCAGGCTCCTTAGTGGGAAGCTAGAGGGAAGAATGGGGAAGCAGAAGGGACCCCCCCCACCCCAAGCCAAGAGCCCCGTCAGCAATGTCTGTATCACTGAGCATGGGGACACAGCAGAGGCAGGGTGAGGCAAGGTGCAAAGTCAGCTTCTTCTGGCAGGGCAAATGTGTGCATGGGTGAGAGGGGTTGCTAGAAACCAAGAGCAAAAGAAATGGCTCCTCACTCAGCTCTGGGGCCCTGCAGCAGCTAATGTGCTGTGTAGTATGGTGGTGAGAACACAGGTGGGTGGCAGTGGTGGGTAGGTTTGGGAGAGGGGTGGGGGCAATGGAAGTGGAGTGGAGCTGTCCAGTCCCAGAAGGAAACTGCTTCTTGGTGATGGAGTAGGTGGTATGGTGTAGTTACTGCTTTTCCTATGAGGACTCCCAGGAAATGCCCTCTTCTTCCACCTTCTCCAGTTTCTTTGGCTCTGCCCCTTGATTTCCTCCTGGGAGTTGTAGTTTTCTGCATCTTGACAGCACCCTTGTTGTTTTTCCCCTTTGGTTGGCCCTGAGGTTGCTTAGGTGCTGGCACCTCACTGGGTTCCTTCTGACCAGCTACCAGCACCGACCCAGGACTCGTTGGAGGCTGCTTGCCCAGTCTGCCCCACCCCTGCTTCTCAGTACCATTCTTCTTGTGCTTGAAGGCCAAGGGCTGGCTGGACTTTGAGTTCAACTCCCTCATCTTCCCTTCTCTCCAGAACAGGTAAGGGAGCAGTGGCTGGGATGCATGAGCTTCACTGCCAGCCTATGTACATTCTCCGGACTGCTAGGAGTGATGGTGCTGGGCACTGAGGAACTGGCCTGGCTCACTGTGGCTGCCACCAGTAGCAAATGCAGATGCCTTCTGGGGGCTGTGCCAGCACCAGATACAGCTCAGGCTTGGAGTCCCAACTGGAGGCAGTTAGAACCCATTCTTTCCTCTCCTCCCCATGTTTTAGGTATATGTTGTCATATTTTATATCCTTTTATTTTGTGAGTTCTTTGACTGATTTTTTTAATAGGTCTCTTCTTTCCTCCCCAGAAGTGGTCTTTTTAATGGTCTCTCCTTTCCACTCAAAGAGTCCCCTTTAATATTTCTTGCAGTGCTGGTTTAGTACTAGGTCACAAACTCCTTTAGTTTTTGTTCATCTGGGAAACTCTTTATCTCTCTATTATGAATGATAGCTTTGCTGGATAGAGTATTCTTGGCTGCAGATTTTTCCTATTCAGCACTTAGAATATATCATGCAACTCTATTCTGGTTTGCCAAATTTCTGCTGAAAAATCCCCTGCTAGCTTTATGGGTTTTCGCTTGTAAGCTACTGTTTTCTTTTGTCTTACTGCTTTTAAGATTTTTCTGTATCACTATATTTTGCCAGTTTAATTAAAATATGTCTTGGTGTGGATCTGCTTTTGTTGACTTTAATGGGAGCTCACTGGCCTCTGGGATCTGGATATCTATTTCCTTCCCCAGGTTAGGGAAGTTCAGCTAATAAATTTTCTTCCCCCCCCCTTTCTCTCTCTTCTTCTAGGACTCCTATAATTCGAATGTTATTATATTTGATGGAGTCACTGAGTTCCCTAAGTCTGTTCTCATTTTGCATAATTATTTTTCCTCTATTTTGTTCATCTTGATTACTTTTCATTACTCTGTCTTCTTGGTCACTAATTCATTCCTATGCTTCTTCCATCTTGCTGTTCATTCCATCAAGCATGTTTCTGATCTGGTTTATTGCGTCCTTTATCTCTGCTATTCCTTATCTCTGTGTTAATGGTCTCACTCATGTCTTCTACTCTTTTCTCAAGTCCAGTGAGTATTCTTAAGATCAGCACTTTAAATTCTCTGTGAGGCATGTTATCTATTCCACTTAGAACTCTGGCTGAGGACTTACCCTGTTCTTTCATCTGGGATAAAATTTAAAATTTTCTGTCTTCTCATTTTGTATAAGTCTCTGTACCTGTTTCTCTGTGTTAGGAAAGTCAGCTGTGTACTTTGTTCTTGAGTGTAATGGTCTTATGAAGAAGAGGTCCTGTAGTGCCTTACAGTATAGTGTCCCTGATTCCCTAGAGTCTGGCACTTCTGGAGTGTGCTCTCTTGTCTGGCTGCTTTATCCTTTAGGCCAGTCATCTGCAGAGGCTCTCTTTGCCTATTGTGGGGAGTATTTGGGCCCTGGCCTAAATGTGGTGCATTAACTAGGTGTGTTCGTATCTGTTTCTGAAATGAGGCCTGTTGCCACTGCCACAGGAACCAAGGCTCTGCAAAACTCCCTTGTTGGGAGACATGGTGTGAGCAGAGGCTTGTGCAGGACTTCTGGGGGAGGTAGTCCACCATGCTGAGACTGAGGCTAGCGTAATTGGGAGGGGTATTTCTGCTGGAGTGGTGGGGCTTGGTGTAAGAAAGTTAGGTAGCAAGTGGCCCTGTGCTTATGCTGAAGGGCAGGGGAGGGAAATGGCACTGGCTAGTTCCTTTGTTCTTGGAGGAGTCTACCTGGGATTGCTGTCTTTCTGGGAAGTGCTCCAAGATGAGCAAATAACCTCCCCACTGTGTGCCCCAGGTACTCTTCATATCTCTGTTTCCATGCTGTATGTCTGCAAGATGTTTGCCTGCCTCCTGTCCAAGAGCAGCCCCAATGCCCTCCAAGCTCTCCCCGAGCCAAACATAGTGACCTTTAAAACTCCAGGCTTTAAGCCCCACTAGTTGTGGGAATTCATAAAATTTGTTGCCTCTTGCTTTCCAAGCCAATTGCTATGGGGATTCCCTGTGCACTCCCCTCAGTGCTAGTCTGTCTCTTGCCTTTTCTCTGTGACTGCAGCTCCATTCCTGCTGCAATGGCCACAATCTATTTCTCTCCCAAACCATGCTCTGCACTTTCTACCTTTCTTCAGTGTCACCTCTTCTACATCTTTAGTTGTAGCGTTTGTTCTGCCAATCTTCAGGTTGATTTCTGTGGTATTTAGGATGATTTGTTAGTTATCTAGTTGTGTTCATGGGAAGAGGTATGTCTAGGGTCCTCCTACTCCACCACCATATTCCAAACTTATTGACTCCTTAAGATTTTTTTTTAAAGCTTTTTATTTTGAGATGTTTGTAGATGCACATGCAGTATTAAGATTTAATATAGAGATCCCATGTACTCTTCAGCCATTTCCTCAAATGGTAATATCTGGCAAAATAATAGTACAGTATCAAAATAAAGATATCGGCATTGCTACAGTGAAGATACAGAACACTTCCAGAGACACAAGGATCCCTCATGTTGTCCTTTTATAGCCCCATCCCCTTTTTTCCTCCCATCTCCCTTTTAATCGCTGGAAATTACTAATGTGTTCTTTATCTCCATAATTTTGTGAATTCAAGAATATTATATAATTGAAATCATACAGCATGTAATCTTTTGGGATTTTTTTTCCCCACTGCATCATTCTCTGGAGATTTATCCAGATAATTTAATGAATTAAGAGTTCATTCCTTTTAAATGCTGAGTAGTATTACAGAGCAGGGCTGTACCACAGTTTGTTTAATCATTCTTCTATTGAAGAACATCTGTGTTTCCAGTTTTTGGCCGTTATGAATAAAGTTGCTATAAACATTTATGTGCAAGCTTTTGGTGAACATAACTCTTCATTTCTCTGGGATAAATGCCCAGGAATACAAATGTTCAGGCGTATGTTACTTGCATGTTTACTATTTTTAGAGATTGCCCAATTTTTTTCCAGAGTGGCTGGCTATACCCTTTTACATTTCAACCAGCAATCCAGTTTCCCCACATCCTTGCCAGTATTTGATATTTTCACCTCTTTTTAAAGAAACTAGCCATTCTGCTAGATATATAGTGATATTTCACTGGGTTTTAATATTTATTTTCTACTGGCAAATAACTGAGCTTTTCATGTGGTTTTTTTTTTTTTTTTTTGCATCTGGTTCTTTTTCCATGAAATATCTTTTCATGTCTTTTGCTTATTTCTACTTAGATTTTTTTTCTAGTTAAATTTTCAGAGTTCTTTATATATTCTAGATTCTAGGGCTTTGTTAGATATATCATTTGCAAATATATTCTCTCACTCTGGAGGTTTTTTTTTTTTTCATGCTCTTAACTGAGTCCTTGACACAGAAGCAGTTTTTAATTTTAATGAGTCCTAATTTATCAATTTTTCCTTTAAGGACTCATGTTTTTGGTGACAAGACTAAGAACACTTTGCCCTAAATCCTGAAGATTTACTAAGTTTTTCTAAAAGTTTTAGATTTATGCTTACATTATTATTATTATTATTATTATTATTATTATTTTACATTTAAGTCAGTGGTCATTTTTGAATTAAAGTATGTATTGAGGTACAATTAACAAATAAAATTATAATATATTTAAATAAATTAAAATAAATAAATATAAATTTATAAATATATTTGTATTTATATGATGATTTGGTATCTGTATACACTGTGAAAGGATTCCCACCACTGAATTAATCAACACATCTGTTATCTTACATGTTTTCTTTTCTTTCTTTCTTTCTTTCTTTCTTTCTTTCTTTCTTTCTTTCTTCTTGCTTGAGAACATTTAAGTTCTACTCTCTTAGCAAATTTTAATTATCCAATATAGTATTACCAACTTTAGTCACCATGTTATACTTAGATCCTCAAAATTTATTTTTGTAACTGAAAATTTATACTCTTTTACCAACTTTCTCTATTTCCCCATCCACAGCCTCTGGCAATAACCATTCTACTCTCTATGAGTTTGACTTTTTTTTCTTCATTACACATATAAGTGATATAAGTGGTACTATACGGTATTTGTCTTTGCCTGGCATGTTTTGTGTAGCATAATGCCTTTTAGTTTCCTCCATCTTGTTGCAAATGGCAAGATTTCCTTCTTTTTTAAGGCTGAATAATGTTCCATACCTTTTCTTGTTTCCATATCTTGGCTATAGTGAATAATACTGCAATGAATATGAGAGTTCACATATGTTCTTGAGATAATGATTTCATTTCCTTTGCATGTATATCCAGACAGACATGGGATTGCTGCATCACATATGGTAGTTCTATTTTTGTAATGCCCCCAATTTTGAATCCGAGAGACCACCAAGGAGCCAATACTGGTGCAAACACACGAGGGTTTATTTGCAAGCTCGAGCTTGGGCCCAAGTATACCCGACACAGCGGAGCAGGGACTTGGACCCTAGGTTAAGAGGCATAGCAGTTTTATAGGGGCCAGTGGCCAATGAGATTGTAACACACACAGAAAGTTGCACAGTCATGTTAGTCCACACGCAGGTGGCCAATTGAATTACAATTTACCCTATAGTAACTGTTTGAACTAGCCTATCACTCTGGTCAGAATTGGCGTGCAAGTTTGGCGGGCAAAAGGCGGGGTTTAAGAATTGGTGTGCAGGTTTGGTGGGCAAAAGGCAGGGTTTACATTCTTTGGCGGTTAGGGGTTCCGCATTCCTATATGAGCCGGTTTCCAGTAAGGGTGTGCTCAGCGGCTTGACTAGGGTGGGGGAGTGTCTTAAGCAATAAGTAGGTCATGTGGGGGTTATACATGAGATGATGGGTATAGCACAAAATGGAGTTAGTCTTGCTCTGCTTGTCCAGGGGTAGGGGATTTTTGTTAACTTCCTTGGGTCCCACATTTTTAATTTATTGAGTAACCTCCATGCTGTTTTTCATAGTGACTGTACCAATTTATGTTCCCACCAAAAATGCACAAGTTTTACTTTTTCTCCACATTCTTGTCAACACTTGTTATCTCTTGTCTTTGGATAATATATGACAACCCCTATAATATCCACTATTGTTTTTTTGTTTTTGTTTTTGTTTTTGTATTCCTTTCATCTTTTATAGGTCCTGGAACATTGTAACTGATTCTTGAATGCTTAACATTGAATGATATTAAAAAATGGACTTTAGGCATGAATTTTGGCATGGCCTGGGAGAATTGGTGATGATAATCATTGGAAAGAATCTTAGATATGTGATGCTGCTAATCTCTGGTCATAAATGTGGATTGAGAGTAAATCTTTTCTTCTAATAAAAGAAAAGTTTGGGGAAATCTCTGTCCCCAGAAACAAATTTATGTTCAGTCGTCATTTCTTGTCAATCTAGTTTGGAGCAAATGATTTGCTGCTCAGAGATGGGGACTAAATGAAATTACTGGGGGATGGAAACTATCATACTTACCAGACAACCTCAGACTCTGACTCTCAAGGGCAATTGGCTACCTAAACAAGTGCCCTCCACTGACCAGGCCAACATAAACATGACTGGGAACAGGGCAGTGTTTTTATGATCCTTGGTCCCTGGAGACCCCTTTTCACTGGGAAAGATACTCTCATTTCAGTGAGCACTTGCCTGAAACCCAGAGGCCTCTCACGGCAGGGTCTGCCTACGATCACCTCTCTAAATTGACTCAGCTCTGCAAGCACCCAGAGGGCCTCCTCCTGGAAGCCCTTCCAGATCAATGGGAACCAGAAGTCAAACACTCTCCCAGGACTGTAGCCCATGTGAACAAGGAATAAGCAATGGCCATAACTATCCCTTTAGTTTGCCACATTCTAGAATGCAATCACATTTTCCTGGGACAGCTTTGAACAATATGACCTTCTGTTGGTTTTCTTCCTTTTGTACATAAGATTAGTCATATCAATCCTATTTGAATCTCAGTTGAATCTTACTTCTCCCTTCTACCACACTTAGTCCTGGTGAGAGAGAGAGAGAGAGAGAGAGAGAGAGAGAGAGAGAGAGAGAGAGAGAAGCGCATTTCTTAAACTCCAAGCTTCCAGGCTAATGTAGCTAGATGACTGTTTACAAAAAATCTGTGGCTTGCTTGCCACAGACAGAAACCACATTTCTATCCCTTCAATATCCCTGTGAGTCAGGGATTATCACCCACTGCCCTCTCCATGGTAATGATAATAATGAGTATTTATTGAGTTCAAACTATGTACTAAATACTGTGCTAAGCATTATATGTGGATTATTGCACATAATTCTCACTAAAACCCTGAGGGGTAGATAGTGTTATTATCCCTAAGAACAGATGAGGCAAACAAGGCTCACAGAGGGTGAATTGACTTGATGAGCCACAAAACTGTTTGCTCTTTCTATTGGATTGAGCTTCCTTTTAGGGAACTTGTGAATATTTTCTAGGGTGGAAAATCCCTGCCATTGAGAGCAGTTTTGAGTTTTGAAAGAGTCTTAATTGGCAGAATTAGGGGTTGGTGATAGAATTGATAAATACTACCTTTGGGCAAATAGCAGGTGTGGCCTCAGGGAAGGGGCTTGGCTGTCTTATGTGAATCAGAAGGCAGTTTCTAGGAGTCCCTGCAGGTTTTCAGTCTTACAGGCCCTTTGGAATTGTTTAAGACTTCTCAATGTTCAGAGCACATTATATTTAGAATGGGATGGGATTCAGAGATTATCTAATTTAATCACCTTGTTTTATAGAGTTAATTCAGAGAGATTATGTGAATTAGACAAGGTCACCCACCTAGAGGCAGAATAGGAATTATACCTCTGAGCTCATAAATCCCATCCTAGAGCTCTTTCCTTCCCTTAATACAAGAGATTAAATATCATCCTTATTGGTTACTTTTATAAAAGGGTATTTTCTTTAACCCAGTATATCCAAAATACAATCATTTCAACATGTTCTTGATAAAAAATTGATAATGCTAATGAAAAATTTGCCTTTTTTCTTTGGTGACCATTTATTGTGGTGAAAGAAACATAACACAAAATGTACCATTTTAGCAGTTTTTTAAGTGTGCAATTTAGTGTGCATTAAATTAGTTGCACATTGTTGTGCAACTATCACCACTATCTATTTCTAGAACTTTCTCATCAGTACAAATTGAAACTCTGTTCTCATTAAATAACACCTCATCATCCGTTCCCCCAGCCCCTGGTAACCTCTATTCTACTTTCTGTGTCTATAAATTTGTCTATTCTACATGTTCATGTAAGTGGAATCAAACAGTATTTGTCCTCTTGAGTGTAGCTTGTTTTACTTAGCATAATGCTCTCAGGGTTTATCTATATTGTCATATGTATCTAAATTTTATTCCTTTTTATGGCTGAATAATATTCTATTGTATGTATATACCACCTTTTGTTTATTCATCTGTTAATGAACACTTAGGTTGTTTCCACTTTTTTGGCTACTGTGAATATAGTGTTGCTATGAATATTGGCAAACAAGTCTCTGGACTACTTTTGTTTATTTTTTATTTATTTAAACAATTCTCTTAACATTTATTTATTTTGAGAGAGAGAGAGCAAGCATGAGTGGGGGAGCGTCAGAGAGAGAGAGAGACAGAGACAGAGACAGAGAATATGAAGCAGGCTCTGCACTGTGAGCACTGAGCCTGATATGGGGCTCAAACTCACGATCTTGAGACTGTGACCTGAGCCAAAATCAGGAGTTGGCTGCTTAATGGAATGAGCCACTCAGGTGCCCCAGTCTTTGGACTATTTTTAAAAAATGAAAATGTTATTTCACTTAGCATAAGTTAGTAAAAGAAAGACAAATACCATATGACTTCACTCATACATAGAATTTAAGAAAATGAATGAGCAAAGACAAAGAGAGAGAGAGAGTGAGAGAGGCAAACCAAGAAACAGACTCTTAACTATAGAGAACAAACTGATGGTTACCAGAATTGAGGTGGGTGGGGGGATGGGTGAAATAGGTGATGGGGATTAAGGAGTGTACTTGTTGTGATAAGCACTGGGTGTTGTATGAAAATGTTAAATCACTATATTGTACACCTGAAACCAATATTACACTGTATTTTAACTAACTGGAATTTAAATTAAAACTTACAAAAAATAAAAGCACTGTTTAAAAGAAAAAAATGAAAATCTTAGGGCAAAGGGAAGGGTCGGTGAGATGGCAATAGAATATGAGTAAGTTGGGCTGCAGTGGAATATCATGAGAGATTTAAAAGCAAAAGATACATACTTTATTAAATTGTCAATATGGCCATGCTCTTAGGCATATGGAACTAGGTGGGAGGGTATGATTTGAGGTTGAGTAATACATAGGAAGATAGAAGAGGATGGAGGTTGTGGAGAGAGACATAATGAGGTTCAGTCTCATTAAATGAGTCTCCTGTCCTCATTATTTAGGGTGAGTCCCGATACCTGAATCTCTACTTTTACAGAGAATGGGCATCTCTTTGTTTCTTTAGGGAAGTCACTCATTTCTTCCATTCTAGTTCTTTCTCTCAGTCCTAGTCTATCTGTGTTGATTAGCTGTGTGACTTTGGAGGCCACTTGACTGCCTCTGAGCAGGGAATCACAATTGGATGATCACAGATACATATACTAGGAGGACCCTTTCTCCAGAGGAGAGGTTAAGTGTCTGATGTTTCCTTCTCCTAAGGAAGCTCTAAGGAGGTTGGAGTCTCCCCCTTGGTTTATCCACCCAAATCTCCCACCCAACATTTATTCAGTGAAGCTACTAAGAGACCCAATGATTGTAGTCACGTTTCAGCTTCTCATCAGATCTGATTTCAACCATAAAATGGAAATATCCCACCTTGAGAAAAGATGCATTCAGCATCTTCACAGTTGTACAAACAATACCTGTGGTAGACTAGGAAAGTAGACTAGAGAATCTCCTGCATCTTCAAATCTGAATTTATAGGATTCTATAAATATAAAAACAGTAGGCATAACATTTAGCAAAATTTAAAATAAAATTTTATTGTCTTATACTTAAGTTAAAACCCACACATATGAAATGTTTAAAAGATACAGGATATACTGACAAAAGGGAGATATGGGTGAGAAGATGTAATCTATAAGTAGACAAAAATACTCCCCCTTAATCTGGAAAGAAACAGGCTGTAGAACATGAAAGGTGACTATAAATCACGAAGAGCAATCTGGATTTGTTGCTCATGAGGGCAGGGTTATCTCTCAACACAAAGTCACTCATCTTAGAAGACACACAGCAGAGAGAAAACAGGATTTGCACAGGCTGAAGAAATAAATGGAATATATTAAACAGGAAGCAATATAATGTGGAAATTAAGTAACTATATTTGGTTATCAAACTCAATTTCACATCTTGGCACAGCACCCACAAACTATGACTTAGTTATCTTGTTAATGAAAGGCTCATTTCTCTCACTTGTAATGGGGGACAAAAATGGTACCTACTCCCCAAAATTGTTGTGAAGATCAGATAAAATCTCTAAAGCAGTTAGTATAGTGCCTAGAACATGGTAAGCACTTAAGACATGTTCATTAGCATTATTGTGTAGGGCTTAGATAAATTTTCAGATATTGCATAGTAAACCAACAATGAGGTCTTTGACAAGCTTAGGTTTGTGTAAATTGTCAGTTTCATTTTCTTCATTTTGAAAGTTATACATGTCATTTAAACAAGACATCCATAATAAATAAATTTAGAAAGTCAAAACTAAAATGAGTCACTAATTTGAGCACATTTCCTTGAAGGCATAGATTGCTTTTCAAGTTAATTTCAATCATGTGTCCTTTTTATTTTATTTTTAACATTATATGCATGTTTCATTTTATAGCAGAGTCTTTAAAGGTCACATAATATTCTTTTAATATGGATTGTTCCACATATATTTCATTAAATAAATGGACCATACTCAAATTTACTATTCCTTACTTTTATATATTATATCCTGTGATCTTTAGTATATGATTAATAGTGGTGTAGCCAATGTATTTTATGAAAAACTGCTTTCAGCATTTAGGGATATTTTGTTAGGATAAATTTCCAAAAGTGAGAAAGCATTAAAGCATATAAGTTTTAAAAATTTCTTGCTACATATTGCCAATTATACCATCAGCTGTGATGCTCAAGAATTTATATCCCAAAATTGTGAATTTTCATTAATAAAAACTAATTTCCTATGAAAGGTAATCATGGTAGCCTCCAAACTTTCATCCCAAGCAGAGGTAGCATTTGGAGGCCACAGCAGGAAAAATCATTAAATAGGCAACTAGAAATAAGCTAGTATTAGGAAATCATTATGTCAAGCCACTAAGGATAAGGAAAAGTGGTAAAGATCACCTGCTTCCCACAGCCTGAGGGTCCTTGTCACAGCTGATCTTGAACATAGCTAGCATCCGAGTTCTGATCTTTTTGGTCTTGGCACCGTAGATGATGGGATTGATCACAGGAGGCAGAAGTAGATAGACATCACCCATAAGAACATGCACGATGGGGTCAAGGCCTTTTCCAAAACGGTGAACCACTGAGAGTCCAATGAGAGGAACATAGAAGGCTAAAACCACACCGATGTGTGACACACAGGTTCCAAAAGCCTTGGCCCGCTCTGACTTGGAAGGCAGTTGTAGAACTGTTCGTATAATCAGAAAATACGACAAGGAGATGAAGAGGACATCCACGCCCATAACCAGCAGAATGGCAGTAAGACCATAGACCTCATTGGGCAATGTGTCGGCATAGGCCAACTTCATCATATCCTGGTGCACGCAATAGGAGTGTGAGAGCACATTGGAGTGGCAGAAGGCCAGCCGCTTGATGAGCAGAGGCAGTGGGATAAAGAAGAGGGATCCACGGACCACGGCCACCATGCCAATCTGGGCTGTTACTGTATTGTTGAGCACTGCTGCGTGGCGTAGTGGGTGACAGATGGCTATATAACGGTCAAAGGCCATGGCCAGCAGGATGGTGGACTCAATAGCTGAGAGGGCATGAATAAAAAACATCTGGGCAATGCAGGCATCATAGGTAATCTCCCGGGAATCAAACCAGAAGAGGGCGAGGATCTTGGGCATGGTGGATGTGGACAATGCCAGGTCAATGGCTGCCAACATGCAGAGAAAGAGGTACATGGGAGCATGCAGGCTGCGCTCCGTCCTTACGATGAACACCACGATGCAGTTTCCAAACACTGCTACAGCATACATTGAAAGCAGGGGGAAGCCGATCCAGAAATGGGCTTCTTCTAATCCGGGGATACCAATGAGTACAAAGGTGGTATGTGTGAAATTGCAGGAACTCATAGCTGGCACTGAGTAGGGGGCACTGGAGAGGGTGAGGTCACACTGGCAGCCAGCTAGCCTGCTAGGACATGGAGCACAATCAGAGAGACCAGCCCTGGAATCCTGGAAACTGAATGTTTCTCAGCTCTCCCTCTCCTACTGTCTCCTCCCACTCTTCCAAGCCATTTACACTCTTTCATAAGCTCTAAAGTCCTCTTCCAAAGGGAAAATGGTAGTTAAAATTCATTTATCAGGGAGCCTGGGTGGCTCAGTTGGTTGAGTGTTTGACTTTGGCTCAGGTCATGATCTCACAGTTGGTGATTTCGAATCCCACATCAGGCTCACTGTTGTCAGTGGAGAGTCCGCTTTTGATCCTCTGTTTCCCTTTCTCTCTGTCCCTGTCCTATTCATGCTTTCTCTCTCAAAAATAAATAAACATAAAAAAATTCATTTATCAGTTACTATTCCCAAGGTCCGTTTACATTTTTTAAAGGGAACCTGGGGAGAACAATGCTTATCCCAAAATGTATCCTTTCCAAATTCCTTCAGACTCCTGGCCCACACCTTCATTGTCTGGATACTGGGTGGTCCTTTTCTCAGATAAGTGTTAACAGATACCCTATTGGGAACCCCTTTACAGGTGTGTTCTCCTTCCCTTCCTTTCCTTCAATTGTTCATTCATTTTATAAGCATCTACTTATATGATCTACTATGTACAAGGCAATTTTCTAGATGCTCATGACACAGAGATAAAAGACATATCTTTTGCCCTTCAGATGCCTTGTCTATGGTGGAAGATAGACAAGTAACAAAATTATTAGAATTTTGGGATAAGTGTTAGCATAAAGTGTGCATTTAATGCATGGGAGGGGAAGAGAAATGATCCTTTTGTTTTTAAACATTAAGTAGGAATTAGAGAAGGGATTAATGGGTATACCAAGACAATGGGGATAGGTTTTGGGTTTTTTTTTTTTTTCCTTCAGACTTCCAGGATTTTAGGTCCCTAGGTCTAAGGCCAGCAAGGGAAGAAAGAAACACAAAAACAGGAATTTTCTAAAAATGAAAAAAAAAAAAACCACTAAGGAAAAGAGGCCCACAAGTCAATCTATTGAGGAAAATAAGGAAACTCCTTTGGGAGTAGTTCCCTCCACTGACTTATCTGGGGATGAAGGTCCTGGCTTCCAGCAGATGAAGGTATGTGGCCTCCAACAGATCCTAGCTGCCTGGCATTGTCCCTTGTGAAGGCTCTTCTCTCTATTCCTGGCTGATGTGTATCTCCACATAAGACAGCTGCCTCCAAGGCCATATTCCTTACCCCAAGGAGATCTTAGGTTGAGACCTAACCCTCCTAGAGCTTTGTCTTTTTTGGAACCTCTGCCAACAAGTCATTCATATTAGGGGAAACTTGTTGCTTTTGGAAGCCCTGTCCTGCCCCCCACTGGCTCTGCCCCTGCCCTCCCACCCACACACCTGGGCTTTGACCTCATCAAACACTTTCCCCTGCTAGGCTCCCTAGGTGCCCTGGTTTTTAGAGCTAATTGTTTCTAACAAGCCAAAGACTTGGCTTCAAGAGGTAGGGCCTCTGAATTTTGGGAAATTCTGCAGGTGTCTTCATCAGTGATAGTTAGGTAAACCTGTTCATTTTCTCAGGATTCTTCTTCACTCCTAATCTGAGTCCTTACTGCAACTGGGAGTCTCTCTTTTATTTGGCTTTAAGGGGGAGGGTTTGGAGACCAGCAGTCTTAAAATATTGTGTGATAAAATGGGAACTAAAAGATGTGACTTGTATTATCCTCATTGTGGATAAGCAAGGGAGAACAAATTCAAGTCAAAGGTCACAAAATTCTCAAGTCAAAGATCACAAATTCATACCTCTGACCACTATTTTCTCTTCTCCCTATCCTCAGATCCTATGCAAAGAAATAATAGCTACTCTCCTTGGCAAATATGAAATCCTAAACTTAGCCCCAAGCCTCTGTCAGAGAATGAAAAGACCTTTTCATAGACAGATAATTGCATCCTTCAATGAGATGAAAGATAGCTTATGTCTTGTATCCATCCAGTCATCTATGTATCTATCATAGGTAGCTTGGGGTGGGAGATTCAGAAATCGAAACAAGTCAGGCTGAAAAGTATGGGTAATGCTAAGGAAACTTCCCTGGAGGGAGGCCAGCTCATTGGACCTTGGTTTCCAAGAGAAATGGGGCCCCAAATGAAGGAAAAGTCATGGAGGGGGAGTAGGGGGAACACAGTAATTTATTTCCCCTTTCCCAAAGCCTCTTGCACATGTTACTATGTGAGTACCCACAGATATAAGGGTCTCTGTTGGCCACAGAGTTGGATCCTTTCCTGACTCCTCTTTCCGCAGGGCATCTTTTCTGCTTTGCTGGTAACAGTCTAAGACTTTGAACCATTATCTTGTCTCCCCAGTTACCTATCCCAGAAGACCTCATGTCTCTCTCCCATGTTGTCTGGCCTTCTGCCTAAAGTGACCTCTGTCTAGGACCAATTTCAGCTTCTCTTTGGGTCTGAATGTGGCTGTTGCATTCACTCTTACTTGCCTTTCTGGACTGTCAGCCAGTGCTCTGGGACATTTCTTCTCGGCCCATGAAGATGTGGGTTGGACAAAGGGGCTTTCCCCTCCTTCCATGAGACAGTTATGGTGTCCTCAAGGTCTCTTAGGATGGCAGGAATTTTGGCTTCCTGACCCCAGGCGAGAGTGCACTCGCTTGAAAACCATGCAGTCCTACTGAGAGAGAGCGCAGCTGGAGCTGGCTCTCCCTTTCACAGGCCTATTTATAGCACTGCCTAGGAGGCCCATGGGGACAGACTGTGGGAGTATGAACTGAGGCCCCTGGGGCTTAGCAGGCAGGGGACAGTATCTCCATGTCCATGTGGGTGTCACAGGATCTCAGGACCCACATAGGAGTGAAAACATATGGTACCTGTCTTTCTCTGTATGACTTATTTCACTTAGCATAACACTCTACAGTTCCATCCCACTGTTTTAGGTGTGTGTATGAGGGGAGGTGATCACAAGAGGGCACTGACTCTTCCGTCACTCCCACACTTACACATACAGGGCTTTAGACAATCTATCCGCACTCTTCCAAATAACTCAAATTTCCCCAGTTAGCAACAGAGGTTAGAGCATTTCCTCATTAGCCACTTTGCTAGACGTGACAGGCAATATGGATCTATAGTTATGTCCTTGGGCTCTAGGAGTTCACATCCTGTTTAAAAGCCAAGATGGGTACACAAAACCAGTAATTTCCATAAGTCAAAATAAGGGCGTGTACTTCTTCAGATTTTCATTCCCAGCTTTTCTTTCAGTTGATGAAATAGACCTTGAAGTAGGGAAGCCACTCTACTGCACCTGTGTTAGGTGCACACATAAGGCATGGATGAGATAAAGGCTCTTTGCCTTGGTTGCAGAGTTATTCGTGATAATACTGGTTGGAGAACTAGGTGTGCTGATTCTTTATTCATTCACATTTAATGAATATTTATCAGGGGTCTACAATGTAATAAGAAATACAAAATTCTTTTTTAAAAGTCCACCCTCATGAATTATACATCCTGGTAAGAGGGACACATGGTACATGGTTATTATGTGAAACTAAATAGTTTCTTCTTATGACTACCTAAAGAGAAAAAAAAAGTGAAGAAGAGAATAGGTAAATATTAGGGTGGAAAGTTGAAATTAAAAAAAAAATTTAACATTTATTTATTTTTGAGGGACAAAGAGAGACAGAGTATGAGCATGGGAGGGGCAGAGAGAGAGAGGGAGACACAGATCTGAAGCAGGCTTCAGGCTCTGAGCTGTCAGCCCAGAGCTCGATATGGGGCTCGAACTCATGGACCACAAGATCATGACCTGAGCAAAAGTCCGATGCTTAACCGACTGAGCCACCCAGGTGCCCCTGAAAGTTGAAAAAACTGTTTGAGAACAGTTTCTTCATAAAGAGGGTGAAGGGATGCACAAAAAGGCACTGAGCTCCTGGACCACTAGACCACCAGGAATGAAAGTTGAAATTTTAAATGAAGTTGTTAGGGGAATATCTCACAAAATGGAGACATTTGAGGAGAAGCCTGGAGACAGTGAGAAATATATCCATGGAGATCTCTGAGGAAGGCTATCTGAGGAAGAAGAACAGAAGCTACAAAGCTGAGAGGGGAGTGTATTTGGGAGTTTAGAATAACAAGGAGGCCAGTGTGTCTGAGCAGAGAGAACAAAGAGGAGAGCAATAGGGAGATAGGATCAGATAATAGGGAATTGGATCATATAGGACTTTATAGGACTTTTTATAGGACAGTTAAGGATTTTTACTTATAGTATGAATTCAGGTAGCTACAATAGCAGCTATGTGTATACTACTCACCTCAGCTTTCAGGAACTTTTCTAATTCATTATGAGCTTGTCTACCTTGGTCAGAGGTGACATTTGCTCTTCAAACCACCTATTCCCAAATTGTCCAAATTACCCACTTCCTAGTGATAAAAGCTTCCAAGTTTCCAGGATTGTTGGATAGTGGGACTGTCCATAGGTTAGTGTGTATGTAGGGGGTGATGAGGTAGGGGAGAAATATCTGTAGAAGTACTATGATCATCTTGGCTATCTGGTTTTTTAGACTGACATTCCTTCTTATTCTGATTTTTAGGACTCTGTGTACCTCATCATTCTTCTCTAAGTTTCCCTTCCTCTTCCCCCACAAACAAATAAATATCAAGTCTGTAAATGTACATCATCTGAACTTTTTCACTTCTTTCCAACAGTGAATGAATGAGTCATAGTCCCTGGTCATAGGAAGTGGGCACAGAATCTGTGGTGAGGAAGTAGTTACAGTAGGGTCTGAAAAGGGATGTCCTGAGAAAGAGGCACAAAGTTCTGCAGAAGCACCTGGAAAGGACACCAGATGGACTTGAGAAGTCAGGAAATGCCTTTGAGATTAAGTCACTTCTATTCTAAGTCAGGAGAAGGGAGATAGTGAGGGTGCTACAGAGGGAGGTAACAGCTTGTGCAAAGGGTTGTAAGTGACCCAGAGCAATCACGGGTAAGAAATGCAAGTGGTTTGTTGTGCCTGCAGCCCTGAACAGAGGGCAGGTGATGAGGCTTGAGACCTAAATAGAGCCAGGTCATCCAGGGTTGTTATTATTTTATTATGTGGCAGACCCTAGTTTGGGGTCTGGAAGACAGCATGAATGAAACAAAATTCTTATTCTCAAAGACCTTACCTTGTAATGGGGAAACTAGAGAATAAATAACTATTTTGGTGGGGGAGAGGAATACCAGGGATTAAAAACAAAATAGGTAATGAAGACAGTGAATGCAGACAGGAATTGCGTGAGTGTTGTTGTTGTTATTTTTAATGTCAAGGGCCCTGTAGTAAGGTAACACTTAGGCAGAGACCTGCATGAGTTGAGGCAGTAAGCCATGAGGGTGTTTGGGGAAGAACATTCCAAGTAGGGAGGACAGAAAGTGAGAAGTTCGATATTGAAGTATGGTTGGTGGGTTTAAGGAAATATTTGGAGGCTAGTGCAGGTATAGTAGAATGAATAAAGGGGAGAGTAGTAGGAGATGAAATTGGGATGGTACAGGGGAGTTAAATAATATAGATCCTCATGAGATATTATAATGACTGTGAATTTTCCCTGGATAAGACACTGGGATATGTTGAACAGAGGAAGTGGTATGATCTTTTTTATGTATTAAAATAATCACTCTAGGGGTGCCTGGGTAGCTCAGTCAGTTGAGTGCCTGACTCTTGATTTTGGCTCAGGTCATGATCCCAGGGTTGTGAGATTGAGCCCTGTGCTGGGCCCCACACTGAGTGTGGAGCCTGCTTGGGGTTCTCTCTCTCTCTCTCTCTCTCTCTCTCTCTCTCTGTGTGTCCCCCTCCCCTGCTTATGCATTCTCTCTCTCTAAAATTAAAAAAAAAATCACTCTAGGGGCACCTGGGTGGCTCAGTCGGTTGGGCGTCCGACTTCAGCTCAGGTCATGATCTCACAGTCTGTGAGTTCGAGCCCTGCGTTGGGCTCTGTGCTGATAGCTCAGAGCCTGGAGCCTGCTTCAGATTCTGTGTCTCCTTCTCTCTGCTCCTCCCCTGCTCATGCTCTGTCTCTTTCTGTCTCAAAAATAAATAAAAACATTAAAAAAAATGGAAAAATCTCTCTAACTACCATGGGGAAAATAGATAGTAAAGCAAAAGTGGTGGGGTGCCTGGGTGGCACAGTTGGTTAGGCATCTGACTCTTGATTTTGGCTCAGGTCATGATCTCACTGTAAATTCAAACCCTAAGTCAGGCTCTGTGCTGACAGTGTGGAGCCTGCTTGGGATTCTTTGTCTCCCTCTCTCTCTGCCCCTCCTCTGCTGTCTCTCTCAAAAGTAAATAAATAAACATTTTTTCAAAAAAGCAAAAGTGCTGAAGAAAGATCTACCAGGAGACTATTATATTTCAGGTCCAGGATAATGTTGGCTTGGAACATGGTGGTAGCATCAGAGGTGGTTTAAAGAAGCTAGATTCCAGATATCCATATGTGGAATATCTGAAAGAAAGAGTCATCAGCATTTGCTGATAGTTTGGATGTGGAGTGGGAAAGACTGACAGATGTCAGAAATAGCTCCAAGAGTTCTATATCAGCAACATGAAAAATAGAATTTCTCAGTTAGGGAAGATGTGGTTATGTGAATATTAGGATATGGTTTGGGGCATGATAATCTGAGATGACTGTTAAACATTTTAGTAGGAGTACTGATATATAGCATATGAGTCTGGACTATAAATATTAGTTTGGGATTTGCCAGCATGTTGATGGTATTTAAAGCCATGATGCTAGATGAGATAACCAAAAATGGGAATATAACAGAGAAAATCAGGTCTGAGAACAAAATCCTGGAACTTTCCAGCATACAAAGATCAGGGAAGTGAAGACCAGCAATAATTGAGACTGAAAATGTTATTGTCAAACATACTGAGAATTTTCACACCATCCTTTTTATTATAGTACTGTTGTCACCTAATAAACTTCCTGTAGATATGACGGACTACTCCTTCCTTGCTGGAACTGATACCACCTTAAGGGGCCAACTTTACCAAGTGATATCAATGTGTCATTGAAACATGTGCTGTAAATATTTGAGAATTAATGGACATACCCAGTTTGGAAAAAATAATTAACTTGTTGGATTAAGCCTTTATATTAAGCATATGGCCACAAATTGAACATTTCCAAGTAAATGATACAAAGTGAAATTCATTTGCAGTTGTTAGTCATTTTTCAGTTTCTGCTGGGGCAGAAAGTTGGTGGAAAGCAAAGAGAAATTCTGGAATATGTTTAGTTGGGAAAGAACAATCGGGTAGAAATACATTTGTACTTTTCAGGTTAGAAAATTCTATTTTGGGGTTTTTCTCCATAATGTGGTTGAAAATTTCTAGAGGATAGAGTTGTGGGTTTTTTTGTTTGTTATTTGTCTGTTTGTTTGTTTTGCTTCTTTTTTTTAAAATTTTTTTTCAACGTTTATTTATTTTTGGGACAGAGAGAGACAGAGCATGAACAGGGAAGGGGCAGAGAGAGAGGGAGACACAGAATCGGAAACAGGCTCCAGGCTCTGAGCCATCAGCCCAGAGCCCAACGCGGGGCTCGAACTCCCGGACTGCGAGATCGTGACCTGGCTGAAGTCGGACGCTTAACCGACTGTGCCACCCAGGTGCCCCTGTTTTGCTTCTTTATGTCACCCAAATACAAATTACATGGATATATATATATATATATAAATATATATATATATATATATATATATATATATATATAAATATATATATATATATATATATATAAATATATATATATAATATAATCATGTATGTGTATATATAATTATATATGTATTATATTATTATAGGTAAAAATATAGTTGAAGTTAGGAGTGTTGGGGATCCTGGAGTCAGTTTGCATGCATGTGAAGTATGCTGTGTTATTTATGAGATGTTTAAGCAAGTAACTAACATTTTTGTGCCTCAGTTTTTTCATTGATCAAAGAAATAACTACCTTATAATGTTGTTTTAGATGTGTTAATAAATGTAAAAAACACTAAGAACCATGACTAGTCAAAAGAAATAATGTTAGTAAAAATTATTTTTTTAAGTTTATTAGAGAGAGAGAGAGTGGGGGGGGAGAGAGAGAGAGAGAGAGAGAGAGAGAAAGAGAAAGAGTCACAAGCAGGCTGTGCACTGTCAGTACAGAGCCTGATGTGGGGCTTGAACTCAGTAATTGCAAGATCATGACCTGAGCTGAAAGCAAGAGTCAATTGCTTAACTGACTGAGCCACCCAGGCGCCCCTGTTAGTAAAAATTATTATTACAGTTAAGAAAATACTACCTATTTCTCATAAAGGAGTGGCTTTCTCATAATGTGTCATTCTAACTGCTATAAAGAGGACCAAGTAAGAAGATATAGTCTGTTGGCAGGATAAACAGTTCAGAACAAACAGTGGTGGGTGGGAGAAATTCTAGACTTAGGACTTTACACCATTCATCCCTTCTATCTTCAAGTCTCTGTCTCCTCATCTGTAAAATAAAGGGTCAAGGTAGCTGATGTTTTACATATATTCCAGATTTAATTTTAAATTTTTGTTTCATGATCACAAGTTTTGTTTTTAAATTCATAATGTAGACCACTAGAATTCTATGATTCTATGTATCTTTGGAATGGAGAATTTTTATCATAGCTCTGTGTATCTGTTTGGTCTTCACACTATAGATGAAGGAGTTCATTACAGGAGGGATCAGGAGGTAGGTGTTAGCAATCATTGTATGAACATAGGCTGGGCTCATTTCCCAAATCTGTGAACAAAGGACAGACTGATCAATGGAAAATAGAAAATAGCAACAGTCCCAATATGGGAAATACATGTGCTGAAGGCTTTCTTCCTCTCTTCTGGGGATGCAATGCTGAGGACAGTCTTAATAATCAAAATGTAAGAAAGGAGGATGAGGATTGAGTCAACACCAACAGTAGAGATCATGGTAGTCAACCCAACTGCATTGTTGATCCTAGTGTCTGTGCACGAGAGCTTCATTACATCAGGGTGGAAGCAGTAGGAGTGGTGGAGCACATGGCTGTGGCAGAAGGACAGTCTTTTAAGAAGTGCTACCATTGGTGTTAGCATTAGTGTCCCCCTGATGACAGTTGCCACTCCACTTTGAGCTATTCTGGAATCAGTTAAAATGGTGGCATACCTGAGTGGATTAGAGATGGCCACAAAACGATCAAAGGTCATGGCCAACAACACTGAAGATTCCATGACAGTGAAGAGTTTAATATAGAACATCTGTGACAAGAAGGCATTAAAGCTGATCTCCCTGGCATCAAACCAGAATATACCCAACATGGTGACCAGGGTAGATATGGACAGGCCGAGGTCAGTGGTGGACAGCATGGAGAGGAAATAATACATGGGTTCGTGGAGGCTGGGCTGAGTGACAATGGCAAAGAGAATCAGGCTATTTCCTGAGAGGGCGGTTATGTAGAGAAAGCAGAAAGGAATGGAGATCCAGGTGTGGAAGACTTCCAGCCCAGGAACACCAGTTAGCAGGAAAGTGATGGACGTAGATGTGATATTCTGGAAGTTTGACATGCTGGATTAAAAATACAGAGTTCCAAGATGAAACTCTGAAGCAACAACTATATTTTTTGTATTAATCTAATTATAAATAATGTTATCAAAAACAAACCAAAGATGAATATTTATATACTATGTAAAAGTGAATTACTCACTTAAATTGATAAAGGAATTGTAAGATTTCAACTTCTGTAGTAGGTATCATTCTTGTATGTGTCCCAGACCATCATTTTTCTGTCCTGGGACCCTTTGTTGGTAGTTATGTTTATACTATGTGACCTTTTCCCTCACTTGTCTAGCCAGAGATGACTAGACTAAGTGAAGACACCCTACTAAACATAGGTCAATAATATTTCATCCTTTCTGGACTTCCAAATGTGATAAAGAGGTAGCAGTTTAGTTTTTCTGTGTTGTTGGCATCAGAGAAAAATAGACTGGGACTGTTGGAACAACGATAGTACATCAGCCTTAAGTATAGGAGACAGATAAGCTTACAATTTGGGAAGCCAGAAAATATTGAGAAAGAGATGGTTATGATATAAAGCAACACATATGAAATAATAATAAATGGCTTAGGCACTGGGTGCAGTCATGTGCAGATATCTATGGTATCTAATCTTTAAATTGACACTTGCAGTATAACATCTGGTGTTTCATTTGGGTAATGGAGTTAGAACACAGATCTACCACCATAGAGACAGAGGCCTCTGCCCCCCATATGGTATATAGCATGCTGCCTTATTCAAATATATTCCTCTCTTCAATCTGCCTGAAGACTAGCTGTTTTACATTCTGTTAAGACATACTTCTCAGGAGATATTTAATAGAATTTTACTATTTTGCTTTGGAAGAAAAGATATTAACTTTACTGTGAACATTGCATTTCTTTTTTCATTGAGTACAGAATTGCAGGCTAGTCAGATGGGCATGTATGAGTTGGAAGAGGGGGTCTTGGGAAAACAGACATTAGGGCTATGACTGGAGAGGGTTCAGTCAGTATGGTAACTGGTTGTCAGGGGAACCTAAGTGTTTCCCAACCACTCAAGTTCACCCAGATAAAGTGCCTCAAGGATTCCCTAAAGAAATCTTAGTTTTAAAAATTGGGAACTTTTTAAAATTGAGATCAATGAAAAATTAGAGGAAAAAGAAATGCTAAGTTACATGAATTGACCCAAAGAGTGAACTATAACTTTAGACTACAGTTTAGAGTCGTGAGAATATCCTCAGGGAACCAATGAAATCACTGTCAGAAATGTATTATACAACCTCTTAATAGAAATAAAAGTTGACAGAAAGGGAATATTCATTAAGAAAGGGAGCATTTTCTTTTTGACACTGCTTCCAATGACTGTTTATTGAGTGTCATGATACAACCAACATTACACAGAAATGAATTGGATACAGATTTGTTCAACTGGCATGCATTTCAGTTAATTGTGAAATTTTGAAAGTTAACAAGTTTACCAAATTTGTGGTTTAACAAATTCTATTAGCACTTTTCGTAAACACATTGATTTCTGAAAAACATTCTTAGTAACTCTATTTATCTTTTAAAAAATATATATTGATCAGAATGGCAATCTAAAAATCTACTTGTTAAATTAATAGTACTTGTGATAATTTTATTTTAAATTATTATTATTATTATTATTATTATCATCTCATTTTCCACAAGTCCTTGACCTGTGTATTTACTATTAATTTCCAGAACGCAGGTCTCAGTTTTTGACATTAGCAACTTCCTGGGGTCCATGGGAGCTAGAGTAATTATGAAAAAGGGAACAGTTCAATTGTGTATAAAAGGTTTGGGGTATCTTGAGAAGGCTTCTCAGGAAAATAAGTGATTGAAAGATTGCTATGCTTTCTGTAAGTAGAAAGGAAGTGTTCAATCAAAGCTTTTAGAATGGTATATGTGGAAGTGTTGAGCCAGAATGAATCTATAATATCTCTTCCTTTGCTCATGACTTATACTCTCAGGGACATTAACTGAGCACCTACTTTATGCATAGTGTAGTGTTAGAAACCAACAAAATCTCTCTTAAAGAATTTAAAATCAAGTGAGGGAGAAATAATAGCACTGTTGATAAATAACTTCACCATCTAGTGTATAGTGGTGAATAACAAAGAGGGTTATGGAGGTGCAGAACACCTCCATATGTGTCACTCAAGTCTGGCTATTATGAAGACTTTTACGATGATTATTACTATGACATGCAATGTTTGAGTTGTAACTTTTGTTATTGAGTTCCAGGAAATTTTATAAGAGATCTTTTTTTTTAATTTTAAAATGTTTATTTATTTTTGAGAGAGGGAGAAAGACAGAGCGTGAGTGGGGGAGGGGCAGAGAAAGAGGGAGACACAGAATCCAAAGCAGGCTCCAGGCTCTGAGCTGTCAGCACAGAGCCCAGTGTGGGGCTCGAACTAACTGTGAGATCATGACCTGAGCTGAAGTCAGACACTCAACTGACTGAGCCACCCAGGCACTCCAAGAGTTCATTTTTAAAAATTGCTATCTGAATAATTTCTCTTTCTTCATTATTTCTCCATGGCTCACTTTAAATTATTTTATTAATTCAAACAATTTATTCATTGAACATTTTTGTTCTTCTTGTCAGTTTTTCCCCTTCCCTTTCTTGTTGAGTGATTAGAATAAGAACATAAAGTATAGGCTGAACTAATCTGAGCTGAGTCTGGCAGAGGGAAGAGAACTCCCTCAAATTCCTTCCTTTCCATTGCTCTACAGCTGGTCTTCCTGTACCCTCTCCTCATCCATGCTGGGTGTAGACACAGAAGATTCCTTATTCCTTTTCATAGCCAACAACTCCATTTAAGCTCTTGATCAACCATCATCAACACTTAGTTCATTATAGTATCAAACTGGGAGCTCACTGGGTATTGTTTTAGCACTAAGGATATGAAGCAAGAAAAATAACAGAGGTTTAGTGCCTGAGAAAACCAGAGAGGTTGTCAACACCTCATCTTCTTAAGGCTGAAAACTTTATCTTTAATAAGAGCCCAGTGACTCCTGTGAAAAAGAAAACTTACCAGTCTTGAACACGTACTACATGCGAGGCACTGTAGTAGGCACACTGCATAATAGGAGGAGTCAAAGAAATACCACTAGCTGTAGAGTACACAGGATAAGTATTTCTAAGTGATAAGACAGAATAGTGTGGAGTGACAGATTCTGAGTGTGCATATACATGAATGTGTCTGTGTGTGTCAAGAGGAATTTATTCCAAGAACTCTTAACCAAGAAGATGAATTATAATTGTGTGAAGTTTTGATGGATGAATGTAAGTTTATAAGGATGAAGATGAGGAAAAGGGTGTTCTTGACATAGATAACAACATGAACAGAAACTGAATGAAATAATAGCACAGAAAGTTTGTTGGACAACTACAAGAAAATTAAAATTCTGGAGACGTAAAAATGATCTGGGTGACATGGGAGTTAAGCTAGAGAAATTCACAGGGCCAGGACATGAATATCTTGCATTCCACAGAAAGGAGAAGGAACTTCGGTTTTAGTTGCAGAGCACCAAGAGCTAGGCATTTCCAAATATTTTATGAATAGGTAAATCATTCTTCATTTCTTCTCCCTTAACTCCAAGAAAATTCCTTTCCTTCTTTAGTATCTTCAATAGTACCAGTGGCTCCTTTTATGCAGCTTCACTTCAATACTCAACTTATACCCCAAACCATTAATGAAAACTTCGCACACATTTATATAGATATGTTCAACACATTCAATTCAACTAAAATATATTGACCATCTTTCACAGTTGGCCACTGTGCTTTGCTAGTAAGTGAAATAAAACACAAACCTTGTTTCTCCCTCAAGTTACTGCCTTACCTTTTGCAATGACAAAAATGTTCTTTGAAGGACCATCTGCCTGGCTTTATTTTTCCTTCACCTTCAGTGACAATCTGGGTTCTTTTTCCAGTGACTCAGGAAATTCTCCAACTTATGTCACCAATGGCTTTCTAAATATCAGGTCCAAATGTTTATTTTCAGATTTGTTTTCCTCTCCCTCATCTCAAATTTTCACAGTTTTTGGCAACTTTTCTTTGAAATCCTCCTTCATTAGCTTCAATGATAGTAATTCTGTAGGTTTTTTAAAAATCTGTTTATCAAACAGTGGTTTTGTTCTTTGTCTTTTCAGTTGTTCTTTAGGAGTCTTTTTCTTTCAAGAAACCCCTGTTCTTTTCTTGCTGTCCAGTATTCTCTCTTTGGAATATCTTAGTTTTTCCCAAGGCTATAAATAGCACTTATATCTAGATGATGCGTAAATCTGAAATCTAATTATAGCTTTTCCTGAGTTCTACAGTTCAAAAGTTAACAGGATCTTTGAAGCCATGGTAAAATGTCTGGGCTGAAATTCGAAGGCAGTAATGAATCATGGAACTAGAGTGAGATGATCAAATAGGCGTTTTGGGAAAACTAACAGGCAGCAGTTTGGAGAACAAGTCAAAGCTCTCTGCTAAGTGCCAGTGAATAAAAGGTGAATAAACTACTTTATCTACCCTTGAGGCATACCCCACCCATTATCTCCCAGACACTTCCACCTCAATATGAGCCAAACAGAACTCATTCCTTTCCCCATTCCAAACCTGGTGCTCTCTCTTCTGCCTCATTTATCAGTAAATGACATCAAACTCGAACAAATAATCTAATCAGAGTTACTGCCTTCATACACACACACACACAATCTTCTCCCTCTCATCCCCTACGTGCAAATGTTTTTAAAATATTTATTGATTTTACTTCTAAAATGTCAAAAACTGGAGAATGAGGAGGTTTATGTTTGAAGGCTAAGTAATAGCAATGTGTTTGTAGTGGGTACTTGAAGTTGCATTTCATTGTGTTTTTCTTAACTGGAAAACTTATCTGTTCATATCAAAGAATAAAGGGGGACTAATAGATATTATTAGGGAGAGGTACCAAAATTCCCCCAAACAACTCTTCATGCTGCCATCACCCTGGAATCTGTTTAATCCGTCCTCTCCAATCCATGTACAACCTTCCTTTTCACATGTGAGATATAAGCTAGAGTCTCTTAATTTTCCTGCCCTCTCAGATCACAGTGATGCTCTTCTTTCGTTGTACTGTTGTGAGCTATAGCTTGTGGCTATGTCTTTAGCTGCTGAAACAGACCATATAGCATTATCAGTATTGTCCAAGCCATTGCTCATGGCATCACTGTAGCATGTGACTGATCTGGGTTCAGATCCTTGCTTAAACATAACTACTTTTAAGACTCTTTATAGCAATAATAATAAAAAAAATTACTCATAACAGCAGCTACCATTTCTTAGAACTTATTTTGTGAATGTTGCAGAGCTAAGCACTTGAGAAACATTCTTTCAATTCTTACTACAACATCATTTGGCAAGTATTATTAAATTCACTTTGATTCCCTTTTCCTGATAACTGAGTATCAGAGGGGTTATGAAACATATTCAGAATCACACACAGCTAATGAATGTCAGACTTGGGGTTTTAAACCCAATTAAAAAAAAAACTTCAACACTCCTGCTCCCGAAAACTATTGTTTTGTGTACAAGTAGTATAAACTTTCTTTGATCCAGTTTCTCCATCTAGAAGGTAGACTGTATACAGTGCCTAATACTGTGCTTGGCATGCAGTAGGTGTTCAAAATTGGTATTTTTAAAAAATTTTTAGTAGGAATAATTGGGCTTAGAAATGACTTTTCAACTCCTGACAACCTCTTTGGTTTTCTCAAGCACCAAACCACTAACATAAACATATAAGCACTCTTATGATAAACATATAAGCACTCTAATAGAGCCATTTGCTTAACAAACCACAGGCTGTCCAACGTATGCTGGGCAGAACAAAATGCCCCTTCTTTGCAGGTTTCCTGAGAGTAAATAATTCTATAAATTCTACTGTCCATATCAGCCCACCATCTCACTATCTAATCTAATTCTGCACATTGTGAGGAAATTCTTCCTGTGGATAAAAAAGTTCAGCTTGCCTACAGTCAAACGTTTTCATCGAACAAAATGGTTTTACTTACAGAGTTTCTACAGCAGTTTTGCTGGTCTCTTTTAGGCTCAGAAAGCTGAGGAGGCTTTAGATTCCGGGGGAGGACCAAGTTTATGAGAAGACTTGTTCCAGCCTGGATAGAGACAGGCCCAGAGCTGAAAGGTCTCTTCCTGGCAGTGGTGTCACTCACTGTGTCTCCAGGGTATGGTGGTTCCCAGAAGACTTCTTTTGCCTTATACAGTCTTTGTCTGTTCCATTATGCAATTACTTATTGTGACTATGTGCTTTTTAGGCTGATGTAATTTTTTTCCTTGTGCCCTTTTATTTGAAGTGTTTTTTGTAGAAACAATTTTGAGATATAATTCACAGATCATAAAATTCGCCCGTTTAAAACGTACGAATTCAATAGTTCACAGTAAATTCACAGAGTTGTACCATAAGCATCATCATGGTCTAATTTTAGAAAATTATCATCACTGTAAGAAGAAATCCATGCCCATGGGCAGTCACTCTGAAGAGGATTCTAAAAAGTATACTAACTCACTAAAAGTCATCTCCTCTGGTGAGTGCAAATCACACTCCTCTCCATAACTTCTTAGCATCTATTGCTATTCGTGGCAGTTCTGTTTCATAAGCCTACCTGTGCTTCTTAGCAGACTCTCTCTTACAAGTAGGAGAAAACATAATTTACTCATGTATACATACATGCCAGATAATATTGCATAAGAGTGTCCTATATTCCAAACATCATGCTAAGTGCCAGAGATTTAAAAAAGGGGGGAATACAACATAGTTATTAGTGTCCAGGGTCTCTTAGTTTAGTTTAGAAATACACAGTTAACTGATAATTACCAATACTGATAATCAATGATAATGTTATTGTAGAGGCATGAACCAAGTGCTTGGAGAATATCATAGGTAGAAATCTCAGTCTACAACTGTGTGTGCAGAAAATAAATAATTTTCTTTTTCATAATTCAATATATTTTCTGTTTAGAGTCCCAGCCTACTAGCTGGAAGGAAACTAACAACAGTAATTTGGGTTTCTTCCCACTTGTGTTTAAATTTTGTGGATCTTAGATTGTACCAAGGAATTTGAGGTACAATGTGGGTGACGGATCTGGCCAGTGATGCAATCTGATATGAGGTGACATTTGCCCTCTTTAGTCTTGAATAAATAGAGTACCTGCAGATTGCTATAGGCTGTCTGTCTTCTCTACTTATGGCCCCTTTAGATTCTCAGATGTTCCCACCATTTCTGGACCACTCTAGAGCATATGGGTCTTAGACTCCATCCTTGATTTCTGTCTCTTACACTCTGCATATAAACCTGCAAATCCTAATACTTTTGAAACTATAACTGGAATGTAATCACTCTTCATCACCTCCAAAATTTCCTCCCCCTTCTGAGGCACCAGATAATTGGATATCTCTCACTTGGATAATTTCAGTAGTTTCCTAACCATTCTCTCTGCTTCTATCCTTAACTTTCCCTACTACCAAGTCTGTTTCACCAAGACAATATCTTGGCCTGAAATATTTCATTCTTTATAATATAACAACAACATTTTACTATGCATTCTCTGCCTAAGGTATTATGAAATGTTTGTGGTAGAAAAAATAATGGCCCCCAAAGATATCCATCTCCTAATGCCTGGAACCTGTGAATACATTACCTTTACATGGCAGAAGGGATTTTGCAGATGTGATTAAAGTTGAAGAGATGAGATGAGGACATTATCCTAGATTATCTTGGTGGGTTCATTCTAATCACAAGATTCCTTAAAAGTGGAGAACCAGAGAGGTGGCAGCATTAGAAGGACTTGATCCACTATTGCTGGCGTTGAAGATGGCAGAGGGAGGGATACCATGAGCCAAGGAATGTGGTCAGTCTCTAGAAGGAGAAAAGACAAGGGTATTGATTCTCCCATATGCACTCTAGAATGTAGTCCTGCTGATGCCTTGATTTTAGCTCTGTGAGACTCATGTCAGTCTTCCAGTCTGCACAACTGTAAGATAATAAATTTGATGGAAGAATCCATTATTACTTTGATTTATACAGTTACCAAAGATTAGAGAATTTAAGCAACTTACTTAGGTCTCTCAGTTAATAAGTGTCACAACCACTATTAAAAGCTTGGGCTACTGGAGACCCTTTCAGGTTTTAAAACTCATTCCCTAGAGAATCTTTACATGACCATTCATCGACTACTAATTCCAATTCAGATTGCTCTAAACCTAACAGCATGTGTGCATGTGTATGTGCCAGACTGGATTTTAACATGTTGTCACCTGTGTGTGCTTATATTTTGTGTATGAAGGTTAGTCTTTTATATCTCCTCACATTTAACTTCTTGAGATCATTGGAAACATTTTCTCTACCAGGCTGGGCAAATTCTAGGGCATTGACTGCTTTCCGATCAGTCTCAGAAACTACTTGGGAATGTTTATGTTTATGTATCCCCTGGCCAAAAGAATGTTATTTTTTCTTATAGCAATAGTGTTATAATAACATTATAGTATATTCTGAGCCAGAGCTTGGTGCATGCACATGGAACTGTTGTGCCTGCTGTTAGAGCACTGGCACACATTGTACACCTATTTTCAAAGTATGGTCCATCTCACTGTCCTACACTTACACCAGTCCAGCAGAACAGTAGCTGGTAATTCAGTTCAGCCTTCCAAAAGTCTGAGCAGAATGCCTCTCAATGAAGTCACATAGCCCCAGGAGTATGTAGTTATCAATATATCAATATCAATACCATTGAACCTGGGAAATACCAGTCTGTGACATCATTACTGCATATAAATGTTTTCCCAACTTGTTAATCCAAATAGGAAGAGCAGAATTAGAAACAAAAAAATGCCATAAGGACTTGCAATAAATACTACTTATTGAGTGCCAATGTATTTACTACAGTAAGCAGTAAAATATTCTTGCCTGTCAAATTAGCAAATTTTTATTTGCAAAGTTTTATAAAAAACTTACAATGCACAGTGTTATATTGTTGTGTTATCATGGACTAAATACTGTTTTACAGTAGAACTTTGTGAAAGTGTATTTTCCAGTATATTGTTGGCTTACAATGTCCATAAGATTCTCTTCCTAGAAATTTATCCAAAGAAAAAATAGAGATATGGACAATGCTTTATAGAGAGGAACATTTATTGTGATATTATTCATAGTAGTAAAAATGTAGGTAACAAAAATTCTCAATGACATAGAAATAAGTAAAGCATTTTCTCCAGTAATAGGATACAAGCTTTAAAATTCACACATGAAGTAGCTGATATGGATGGTCATCCTAAATCAGGAAATGGGAAAGCAGAATTCAGGGCTGGAAGTTTCCTGAAGCAGTAAGCAGTGTGGGTTCTGAAAGAAACAGTCTGAGACAGGAGCAAAAGGCCAGAGACAAATCAGGTAATCTAGGGTTAATGTATCCAAATTATAGAAACAAATTTAAAAAGCAAGGAAAGAATAACAATAATAACAAACACTGGTTGCTGCATCAGTAATTGTGTTTAGAAATTATCTGTTTGCTATTTACCAAAAATATGAAGCTCCTACAACTCCTACTGGCCCTCCATGGTCTGGTGAAAGTCTCATTCTCTTCTCCTGGATTCAGCCATGTTGAATTATTAGTAGTTCTACCCTGTGGATATGGCCAACATTAATGATTCAATTTTAGTCAATAAATAAATGTAGCTCTTTCTTTCCTCTATCACCTTCTCTGGCTATTTCTATTATTCCTATTTATCCCACTCTTCTCTGCTCCCACCATGTTTTATACACACTTCCATCAACATTCTTCATGCATTCATTTATCATTACGAAAATAGTGTATGCATACTATGTGTCTGTTATTGAGCAAGATTTGAGGTTATAACAGTGAACACAATGGATATTGCTCCAGATGTTAAAGAATTTAGTGGAGGATAAAATTAAGTATGTGGGGAGTTACAATACTGTGTTATAGTTATTCTAAAGAAGGAAGATTAATAGAGATTTCTGCTACTAAAGAACCAATATCATCAGCATCACCTGAAAGCTTGTGAGAAATGCAGGATATCAGATGTAATGAATCATAATATGTATTTTTTTCAAGATACATAAGGGACTCATGTATCTCATTCAAGTTTGAGAAGCACTGATGTAGATCACATGGATGTTGAGACCTAGCCCTATAGTCAAGGGAGGCTAATCAAATATAATGGCTAAAATGAGATCTGAGGAAATAAGGATTTCCTGAAAGAAGCTAGGGCTGAGGATAGTAGCATAGAGGGTAGGGAGAGGCAATAATAGCAAATTAGGGAAATGTTGCAGGAATGGTCAACAACATGGTCAATAAAACAGGTGTTTTATTCTAGAGGCAGACTGAACATAATATTGGAGAACTGTAATTCAGGGAAGTTAAAAAATAAACACAAATATAAAACAAAAACAAAGGAAAATAAAACAGTCCACAATATTCGGCTTCCGTTAATTTATCTTAAAATTTTTTTAAATGTTTTATTTAGTTTTGAGAGACAGAGTACAAAGGGGGGAGGGGCAGAGAGGGAGGGAGACAAAATCTAAAGCAGGGTCCATGCTCTGAGCTGTCAGTACAGAGCCCAATATAGGGATCGAACCCCAAAACTATGAAATCATGACCTGAGCTGAAGTCAGATGCTCAACCAACTGAGCCACCATTAATTTATCTTTAATTTTGAAATAATAAAATCTTAGAAATAGCTATTTTAAGTTTAATGTAAATGTAAATTTTATGTCAATAAAAAATAAAATCTTTTTTGAATTACATTTGAGGCAGAACTTAGGAATCAGTAAACAGCTTACTACTGCCTTGGAGAACAAGGCTCAGAGGTGAGCAAAAGTGGCCCATGGTTAGGGAGTTGGAGATGAATTCAGTAGGGTTGAAGCAGAGGGGTGGAAAGACAGTGCTTTTAGGATAGAGCCAAAAGGCCTACAAAGCCAGATTCCTTAGGGATCTGTGAAGCCAGAGGATTGGAAGCAGGGTGACGTCCTTATCAGATTTCTTTTACTACAGTGACTGTCTTACCTGTCAGAAATGTGAACTTCTTGAGGGTAGAGACTACACCTTTTAATTCTTGATATCTGGAGCATAGTATCTGACACATACCAGTCACTAAATAATAATTTATTAAAATTGCTATATTAATGAAAAAAATAATTGTAATGACAATCAATAATCATAAATATTGACAATTGTTAATAACCTATTATGAGTGAGTACAAAGTGTTCTATGCTGACTTTTGTATAGATTAATATTGGGTCACTTTATTTATTACATGAACTAAATCTATGGAGCGGATACAATTATTATCCCCATGTAAAATTGAAGAAATTGAGTGGAGGTGGTTGCATAATTATCCCATGGTCACACTTTTGATGACAGAGCTAAGTTTTGGATCCTGGCTATCTGGTTCTAAATACTTTGATTTTAACCAGTGCTTGTTAACTCTAAAGGAATAGGTGAATGCAGAGAAGGTATTCAAAATATTCAAGCCTTGGGACACGCCAATTAGAAGAGACACTCTATCAACAGAATGAAGGAGGGTCATTATGCCCTCTGTTTGTGTATCCACTGACCATTGAACTTGGGCTGTTGAATGGTTTAAATCCCTCAGTTTGCACTAGAAAACAACCTGAAGTTCTCCTAACAGAATACTAGCTCCTGTAGCCCTGTTCATGGACCAAGGCTCTTTAGATTGGAATCCTTAGCATGACCAGCAAGATTTTCACATATATGTCCCTGTAATAGCCTGGGTATCCCCCTTTTGCTTCTGTATCTTGGAAACAACTGTTTGAATTATGCATTTTTCCCATGGAGTCTCAGTCATTTCATGACAAATTTATTCAGGGCTGTGAGGATGTCTGCCCCATCTGTTAAAGTGCTTTCTGCAGGAAGACTAAGTTTCTATATTAGTCCTGAAGATACCTCAAATGGGTAACTTATTTTCAGATTTTTGATGAACTCCTGGAAAAAACTATGTCTTTCCAGACTTTCCTAGGAATCTAGAATCTTGTGACAGAAGGAAAAAAAAACTACACAGAACAAGTAAGCAATGCTAATGATAGTGAATACCTCATTCGTTTTTTCCATATAGCAGAACTTTGCAAGGCAGTGCCCTCTTGGCATAGCTTTTTATGCCAAGAAGTATGTTTAATTAGTTACTGTTCTTGAAACTACCAACCCTCTCAGTCCCCACAATTGTCAAAAGGCTGTATTAATGACCAAAGTCTGAGGGCCACTAATGAGTATCCATATCCACAGTTTTAACAGAAGCTGTCTGTCAAACATAGTTAATGTCTCTACCACAGGGATAAATGTATTAGTGTCAGTTTTAGACCAGTTATCAGAGTAGTATAGTGCCTTTGTAAGCTTGCAAGGGACATCTTGATTGCTCCCAATTTCTGGCGATGATGAATAAAAAATAAACATTCATATGCAATTTTTGTGTAGATATAAGTTTTCAATCCTTTGGGTATATAAGGAGTGAAATTGCTGGATTGTATAGTAAGAATATGTTCAGTTTTGTAAGAAACTGCCAAACTGTCTTCTAAAGTGGCTGGACCATTTTACATTTTTCTGGACCATTCCTTCAGCCATGAATGGGACTTCTTGTTGCTCCACTTCCTTCCAGGATTTGGTGTTGTCAGTGTTCTGGATTTTGGCAATTCTAGAATCATTATTATTTTAGTTTGCATTACCCTGATGACATATGATATGGAGCATCTTTTCATATGCTTCTTTGCTGAATCACTTTCTTTTAAGTTATCATTTTGTATGCCTGTGTACAAGTTAGGAACAACTCTCCAGATATTCAGAATGCTCAGGAACAGTCATGGGCTCTGAACCAGATAACACTGCAGTGGCCTCAGTGAATACAGTTATTCACCCCTCCTCTCCTACCTGTGTTATCTACGTGTTATGATTGCTGCAATACTGGCAAATGAATGGTAAGCAAACTCACGGGTGATCCATTAACACCCCTTCTCCCTTACTTTTACTCTGTGAAAGCTTTGTTTTGACTTAACAGCTGTCTGGGGGTCAAAAAGCTCTTGAATGAACTGGAATCCTGGAATCTCCAAGATATTTCTTTGGCCAATTAAGAATGAAGCTGCATGCAAAGAAATTGCTCTTTGTGGTCTTTCAGGGCACAAAGGGTTAGCAGGACACAGGTGTATAGTTGTCTACTAGGGATTTGATTTTCTGTTGGGAAAATAACTCTCACCAGGCAGCTTCTGAGCCCTTTGTAAAGCCTGCTTTTCTGAGGTCTGATACCTGAGTATTCTGTTTGAGTTCTCTTGGCAAAAGAGAACCTCTTTGGAGATGGCTTAATGGGGCAGGACTGGTCAGGGGGTGTTTTCCTAGCCTTGGGACAGAAGCATCTTTCTGCCCATAAGGTTTTGAGGTTGAGATAATCTCTCTCTCTCTCTCTCTCTCTCTCTTTCTCTCTCTGGCTTTAAAAGACTCTCTGCTGCTGTGTGGGATGACTCTTCAAAGAGCAGAGGGTAAGAGCAAATGACCTCCCTTTCCAGACTCAAGATTTCTCCTTTGCATAAGGTCAGGGTTTTAGTGCATTGAAATCTTTTCTGAATACATCAAGGACTCTACAATCTTAAGATAGTTTATAAAACCAACAGTTCAGAGAAAATTGGTGAACTTAGTAGTATATATTTGACAAATTCATATACTATATATATTCATATATCAATTTAAAAACAATTGATATAATAAAATATACATTAAAGTCATGAAGCTATGAGCATGTGTTCATCATTGAACATATTTTAAAAATTAAATTGCTTTTAAATAAGTAATGGCAAAGCATGGCATTTGAAGTCAGAGAGAATAGAGTTTAATTTTTAGATCTGCCATTGTCATGTTGTATAAATGTGAGAAAGTAACATGATTTCTTCGAGCCTTGGTTTTCTAATTTTAGCTTCAGTTTTCTCATCTATAAAAGGAGATCATAAGACCCAGGGCATGTTGTGATAGTGATGAATGCAAAGCTTTATAGTGGGGGCAGTCTATTTATATGTTCTTGGTAGTCTGGTTACAAGGATTTGTAAGTCATGGCCCTTGTCTTGGAAGAATTCTCCACTGGGGAGAAAGAGACATTTAAGTATACCTTCCCACGAATAGTTATTTAATATTTGCTCATTAGTTTTAGTGCAAGAGGACCAAAGGAGGGTTAAGAATCATAGAATTAAAAGGAAAAAAAGCTATTATTTTTCCACAAGCTTCACTAATGGAGTTCCCTCCATTGGAATAGGCCCACTCTGTTTTCCTTTGATTCAAAAAGGAGACCAGATGAAGCATGCAAAGCAGTGGAAAGAGGATTCAGAGAAAGAGATATAATGAAGTAAATTGTTACATAGTAGGCATTTAATACATTATCAGTGTTGTTACTAAAGAGAAGGCTAGTTTGGATACTTAGATAATCCTTTGGGGTCTCTTAATTTATTTAACTCTAATACAAAGAACATTAACGCGAGAGCCTGTTTCCTCATCTTTAAAATAAAGAGGTTATTATTTAAAGGTCCTTACAACTTCACACAGAAAAATTTATTTCTATCACCAGGTCTATCGTTGTATAGAAATATATCTGGTAGGATGAATACTAGATTAATCAGAAAAAGTGTTGATCTCCCATTTTAATATATGCCAATATGGTTACATGAACTTTATTACTAATTTGAAGGGGTATCTATCAGGAATCACAATATATGCCTGATATTAAGGGTCTAGGGTTTATTACTATTACCAGATATAATGAATTCATTCATTGAACAGATGCTCTTAGAAACTGTTGTGCCAGGCATTTTTCCTGGCTCTGAGGTCAGAGGTCTGAGAAAAACTGATGAGGGCCTTGTGTTTTCCTGGGGGTTTATTTTCAGCTGAGTGGCACGCCTCTCCAGTCTCATCAGTAGACTTCTTCCTTTTTGAAAATACTGCTATTCCCCAGGGCTCTTTCCTCTGACCTCCTTCACTGTTCCTATGACTTTAAACCGGCCATCAGTTAGACAACACAGGAGTCACTTTTTTGGCAAAGCAAGTTAAGTACATATTCTAATTCTTGCATGTAAGTCACAGGTGAAAAAGTGAGATTTGTCTTCCAACTGATGTACAAGCATTGAAACCAACCAATGGATTTTATTTTGTTATACATTGCCCCTCAATTCAGATTTTCTAGACATTATTTTTTTGTGTTTGAGTTCTTAAGAGCCTTCCTATATTGAACATTTTTCTCTTTTCTTCTCTTCAAATGCCCTCTTCATCACACTTCATGTAATGAATTATCCCCACTCTAGTCAAAGCCACTGCCTGTTAATAGAGTTGGAATGAAACTTACCAAGTTGACTTATATACACTTCGATATTTTCTTTCCCAGAGTCATGGACAGGCCTTCTTGTGGTACCAGATGTAATTCTAATTGCACACGCTGGAATTTTGTAGATATTTAAATATTTGTTGAGTGAATACACACGTGAATGAGTAAAAAAGGAGCACATACCTTAAAAACCAAGTATTATTTCTGTAGATAAAATAGGGTGTAAGAACACTTAGGACAAGAATCACTATAGAGGAACTTCTTTAATCCTACAGATTTCTTGATGTGGGTGAACATGTCATCATCCTTCACCTGAATGGAGATTAACCCAGATTCATGACAGTTACTAAGGGACCACACCCACCAAAATCTCCATTCATTTTCTTATCCTTTCACAATAATGGAATATTAAGAATCATAATCAGGTAATTCCACTCTAATTGTTATGTCTTAGCTTGAAATTAGTTCCTTTGTTCTTGTAAGGTTGACTTTGGGCCATATTTCTTCAGGGAGAATTTCCCTTAAACAATATCCGATTCAAGGCTACTACCTATACAATGAAACGCTTTATCAGTTATCACCCATTGCAGTTTATTTGCCAGATTGAATTTGCTCTTCAATAATATTTAGTTTTTATCAATAGCCATTGTGCTATTTAATCAGTGGTATTAGAAAATATTTAATATTGTCTTTATGATCCTCTTTTATTTGGATGCATAAGGACTTATCTTTTTTATTTAATGTTTATTTATTTTTGAGAGAGAGAGAGAGAGAGAGAGCGTGCAAGTGGGAGAGGGACATAGAGAGGTGGGCAGAGGATCCAAAGTGGGTTCTGTGCTGACAGCAGTGAGCTCAATGTGGGGCTCGAACCCGTAAACTGCAAGACATGAGCTGAAGTCAGGAGCTCAACCGACTGAGCCAACCAGGTGCCATAGGACTTTTAAAGCCTTAATGGACCTCTTAAGGGGAAAAGAGAAGTGAAGAAAAGCAGGATGAATTGGCTTTTGTATTGTCCCAGAGTTGCACAGAAATATCCTATCTGTCCATGTACATGGAATCATAAAACTGGAAAATATGTTAGTTATCTACTCTAACCTCCTTTTTTACACATGTATGTGAAAATGTGCTGAAGCCTAGATATAACATGTTACTCTTGCTAAAACCCAGGTGTCCTTGTATATGATTTAGTGTTCTGTCTCTTTCCTTAGTTCACCCAAGATGGACTCCAAATCTAAGAAAAGGATAACTGGGTTTGCACTTCCATTGAAGAACAAGACAAGGCTCACTAGTGATCCTGGATTGTATGATGTGTAGAAGAGAGTGAAAACATTTTCCTTGCCTACTTGTATGGTCCTTTCCTTCAGGGAAATCTGCTTCCTTCACTCATCATGCCATCCTTCAATCAGAGCATTTTCCACCCTGCAGTCTTCTTTCTTACTGGCATCCCTGGCTTTGAAACTTACCATGCCTGGCTCTCCATCCCTTTTTGTTGTCTCTATGCCATTGCCATCTCTGGGAATGGCATGATCCTGTTTGTGATCTTCACTGAGTCGAGCCTCCATGAACCCATGTACTATTTCCTCTCCATGCTATCTTTCACGGACCTAGGACTATGCCTTTCCACATTGGTCACCATGCTGGGTATTTTCTGGTTCAATGCTCGAGAAATTAGTTTTGATGCCTGCATTGGTCAAATGTTCTTTATCCATGGTTTCACATTCATGGAGTCCTCAGTACTCCTGGCGATGGCCTTTGATCGCTTCACTGCCATCTGTAACCCACTGAGATATGCCACAATCTTAACCAATTCAAGGATCATCAAAGTGGGCTTTGCCATTGTTATTAGGGGGACAACGGCTCTAGTGCCTTTACTTCTGCTCCTAAAGCGTCTGTCTTTCTGCCATAGCCATGTTCTGCACCATTCATATTGTTTCCACCCTGATGTGATGACGCTTTCATGCACAGACACCAAGATCAACAGTGCATTTGGTTTGGCCATTGTCATATCAACTGCTGGCCTAGACTCTGTGTTTATCCTCCTTTCCTATGTTCTGATCATCCACTCTGTGCTCAACATGGCCTCCCCAGAGGAGCGGAAAAAGGTCTTTGGTACCTGTGTCTCACACATAAGTGCTGTTGCCATCTTCTACATTCCCATGATCAGCTTGTCACTGGTGCATAGATTTGGGAAGCAAGCCCCTCCCCTTGTGCACACTCTCATTGCCAATGTTTATCTGCTTATCCCTCCTGTGATGAATCCCATAATCTACAGTGTGAAAACCAAGCAAATTCGTAAGGCAGTGCTCAAAATATTCCTTTCTAAGATGATTTAGGAATTTTTTATTTTATCCTTTCTTCCCATAGTCTCTCTAACTCATATTTGATTATTATATTATTTATTTATTTAAATTAGAGTTAGGTAACCTACAGTGTAGTATTAATGTTAGGAGTAGAGCCCAGTGATTTATCACTTATATATAACACCTAGTTCTCATACCAACAAGTGCCCTCCTAATACCCATCACCCATTTAGCTCATCTCCCACCCAACTCCCCTCTAGCAGCTCTTGGTTTGTTCTCTGTATTTAAGACTCTCTTATGGTTTGCCTCCCTCTCTCTTTTTATCTTATTTCTCCTTCCCTTCCCCTATGTTTATCTATTTTGTTTCTTAAATTCCACATATGAGTGAAATCATATGATATTTGTCTTTCTCTGACTTATTTAGCTTAGCGTAATACACTCCAGTTCCATCCACGTTGTTGTAATGGCAAGATTTCATTCTTTTTGACTGCTGAGTAATACTTCACTGTGTGTGTGTGTGTGTGTGTGTGTGTGTGTGTGTGTGTGTATAAAACACCTCTTCTTTATCAATTCATCAGTTGATGGACACTTGGGCTCTTTCCATACTTTGGTTATTATTGATAGTGCTGCTATAAACATGAGGGTGCATGTGTCCCTTCGAAACAGCACACCTGTATCCCTTGGATAAATACCTAGCAGTGCAATTGCTGGGTTGTAGGGTAGTTCTATTTTTTGTTTTTTGAGGAACCTCCATACTGTTTTCCAGAGTGGCTGCACCAGCTTGCATTCCCACCAACAATGCAAAAGAGATCCTTATTCTCTGCATCCTCACCAACATCTGTTGTTGCCTGAGTTGTTAATATTAGCCATTCTGACAGGTGTAAGGTGGCATCTCATTGTGGTATTGATTTGTATTTCCCTGATGATGAATGATGTTGAGCATCTTTTCATGTGTCGGCTAGCCATCCGGATGTCTTCTTTGGAGAAGTGTCTATTCA
This sequence comes from Acinonyx jubatus, assembly GCF_027475565.1. Lineage (NCBI taxonomy): Eukaryota > Metazoa > Chordata > Mammalia > Carnivora > Felidae > Acinonyx > Acinonyx jubatus. The sequence continues at coordinate 53,539,662 of NC_069390.1, read as the reverse complement.
TGTCTTCTGCCCATTTCTTCACTGGATTATTTGTTTAAAATTTTTTTTTTAACATTTATTCATTTTTGAGAGACAGAGTGTGAATGCGGGAGGGGCAGAGAGAGAGGGAGACACAGAATCTGAAACAGCTCCAGGCTCTGAGCTGTCAGCACAGAGCCCGACGCGAGGCTTGAACTCATGGACCGTGAGACCATGACCTGAGCTGAAGTCAGATGCTTAACTGACTGAGCCACCCAGTCACCCTTGGATTATTTGTTTTAAAAGCTTGATATGTTTCTTGTACCAGAGAGTACTGCTGTATTAAAAAGGGGTCATACACTGTCAAGTGCTTGGCACTTCAGGAAGTGTTTCTGGTACATGCTGTGTGCACTCGCTGTTGTGTTGTGGCTGCTCTTTCCCCCCTGGTCAGGCCTCTGCAGAGCTCCTCCTTGCTTGCAGTGGTGGAGTGTTTGGATCTTTAACTAGGTGTGCTTTGATTTGCTTTCTGAAGTAACTCTGGAAAAAAAAGGAAGGAGTAAAGCCTGATCCCATAAAAAGAGAAAGGAAAGAGAACAATACAACAAAAAACCAAACAGAGAATCAAAAAACTATTATAAGGCTGATTCCAAAGAAAATGAAAGGAAAAAACAGAAGAAAAGAAAAAAGAATAAAAAGAAAACAATAAAAATGACTGATTAAAAAAAAAAGGAAGTGAAAAAAAACAAGAAACTATGAGCCTGATTCCAAAAAAAAAAAAGAAGGAAGACAAAAGGAGAAAAGAACTCTCAGTGTAGTGGTGAGGCGTGATTTTCAGTGCACTTGGTGCATGAGGGGTGCTGGCTATGTTGGCTCTGGAGGAGAGGCCTACCCAGTTGGCTCAGAGTCAGGCTTGCCCCAGTAATTAAGTAGTTGCCAGGCAAGAGGGGCAGGGTTTGGTGTAAGGCGGTCCACTTCACTGGGGGCTGCTGTGTTTCTTTCTGAAGTCGCACCTCGTTGATGTTGGGGATAAATGGCACCATCCCAGTCTCTCTTGCCCAGATCAGGGATCTTACAACCCCTGCTGTTCAGGCAGCCCTCACGGAATAGTGAGGGCAGTCAGCTGGCCCTGGGCCACAACTCCCCTGCATTTTTTCTTTGGCACATGGCCGGGATTCAAAACCTAGAGTCTTAAAGGACTGGCACTGTGCAGAATTGAAAAAGCCTATTTATAAATGCTTTCATTCTGTTCTGATGATGCAATAGCTTCGTATTTAGTGAGTTCAAGAATGTAGATTCTTGGGGATAGGGACTGTGTCTCGTGTACCTTTGGCCTTGTCACAAATGCTTCCATTGGCACAGAATAGGACCACAGGTAAAATATTTCTACAAAGTGGACAAATAAAGTCATGAATTGGGGTTTAAACAGCCTTATAACCTCTGAGGTACAGCATGATTCAAGGGATATTTGATATAATTTCCCTCAGTAGGAAAGTCTAAGTTACAGTAATTCTAACCATTTATTGGTAATGCTTATTATTTCCCTAGATAGACTACCCATGGCCACAGAACATGAATAAGCCTAGAAAACATGAAGTCAAATAAAAATCAAACTTACTTAATTCTTAAAAGGGTTATTCGGGTCCCTTTGGTAAATGTATTAAAATTTTAACTATGTAATATCCAGTGATTTATTCTTCAAAATACGTGTCTAATGGGGGAAAGTGGGCCAAAACGTGTTGTGATGTTCAACATATCATTATTCATTGCAATGCAAATCTGGAAACTGCTTAAACAATTATTTTAGGGTATTGGTTAAATAAAATATAAACTCTCATGCAACCAGCTAAATACTGACATAGGTATAAATTTATATATTATTAAGGGAAAAGATAGATTAGTTTACAGGGTATGTATCACTGTTTCTGTATATATTTCATGGGAACACACACACACATACACTTGCATATCCACTCACACTAATACATTGTAAAAGTGTGGATAGATATGTTCCAAATGTCAAAGTACTTGTCTTCCGATAATTAGAGATTGGCTTGTTTATATTTTCTGTGTACTTTCCTGCAGTTTAAAAATGCTCAATAATGAGTGTTTAAAATTTTGCAGGTAGTGAAATAATTGATTTCCATTTAACACCCACTTGAAAACACAGTAACTTTTTTGTTCTTCATCTTCCCTTGTAACTGCTTCCCCATGGGTCTTCACAATCTGTCTTCATACCACCAATTTATAATATGACATCCACTTCCTGCTTTTGTCCATTGCTGTACTAACTGTGGTTCAAAACCAGGGCATCGGAACAACTTAATATCTTCAACCCCAACCTGGAACTACTTAATCAGAAATTCTTTAGATGGAGCCTGGGGATTTATATTTTAACAAGCTACCTCCAGGTTAGCAGGCATGTTAGATAACACTCTTCTGGGATGTTTTCACTTCTGAAAAAAATACAATAAATACCTTGCTGTTTGTCTTTGATTGTTTTGTGCTCTATAACTGAAATATTCACCTGCTCTCCACCCGCCCCTAGTAGTTGCCTTTTCCTTTTTCTAGGTGCCATTAATAAATCTTTGTCTTATAGGCAATTAGGGCCATCTTCCCTGACTGACTTAAAAATTTTTGAAAACAGCCATTGAACTTTAAAATTAATCTATCATGCACAGATATAAGCATAGTACTTTATTAATAATAGCTAATTTAATACATGCTTACTGAATTAACAACTTTTACATAACTTTGCAAATATTTTTCTTACATATTTTGGCCATTTTCATTTTGGCAAGTGCTGTGGAATGTACTGGTGTTGAAACAGTGAAAAATGAAGACATAATTTCTATTTTTAAGGAGTAATAATCTGACTAAACATATATAAATTCAAGTAATGTTTAAAACAGTTGTTTCTTTTGAATGAGACTGGATAAAACATTGAAGCAGATACTAAGAGGAATCATTGATGGTGATCTCTCTGTTTGCCAGGAAGAACCTGAACTAAAGGGGATATCAACAACTCAGGAAACTCTTAGTCTGAAGAGGAAAATATAGCTCCTAGAAATTTACTGTTTAACAGAGGAGAAATAATACACATTCAGTTACTTCTAAGGAGTATACTTAAGGAGTATACTTCTAAGTATAAACATAACAGATTCAAATTGCATGGATTCTCAGGAAAAGTTTTAAAAATGGAGAACTTTGAAGGTAGAGAACCATATATATTTTTTCTTTGAGTATAGTTGACACACAATGTTACATTAGTTTCAGATGTACAATTTAGTGATGTCACAAGTTTATATACACTGTGCTATGTTCACCATAAGTATAGCTATTTGTCCCCTTACATTGCTATTACAATATTGCTGACTGTATTCTGTATGCTGTGCCTTTTATTCCCGTGACTTACTCATTCCACAACTGGAGTCCTGTGTCTCCCACTCCCCTTCACCCATCTTAAAAGTGTACCATATTTACCCAATTTGTGTTGTAGGAAGATACATTTATCAGTTGTGTGTGGGGGTAGAGGTAGAGACAGGAGTGAGCTGGTGCATATATGGCAGGTGTTTTGTTTGGGAATTTTTACTCACAGACTCACATTTAGCAAGGTCAAGGCACTATAATACCAGCCCATGCATGGAAATGACAAAACTAAATGTAGTGAGATAGAAAGGGAAGAGAGTCATGAGGTGGAATGAACCCTTGGGAAACTTGGTACTCGGGGGCCGCAGAAAAGTCCACTAGGGTTTTCTGATTAGGAGATTTCATGAAGCCTGAGTCATGGCTCCTTATATGTGCTACCTGTACCTGAGGAGAAAACCTCCACTGCTCCTCAAATCCCTTTCTGGTAAAGAGGACAGGAAAGAAGACAGCTCCATACTTTGTAAGTAACACTGTGAGCTTAGGGAAAACATCAAGCTTCACACCCACCGGTTTCCTTTAGAATGAGGAAGAGTTAATTAACTGCAAAAAGCCCTCATGAGTGTCTCAGGAAAACTGTGGAAGGGTTTTTCCTGAAATCAGTATTTGGGTACATCATGTTCTGGCCAATAGGGTTCAGTTGATCTGTGGCCCATATGTCTTGACTCTTGGAGCAAGTTGTTAGCAGGTCCTTGAATTGTGAGTTTTTTGGTTAGTTGAGTATGTTTCAAAATCATTGCCTAAGGGCAGCGGGCAATGCTGGAACCACCTACCACCAGCATCAACCTCATCCTCATTTACCATTGTTAAGTGCTTCCCCAGTACTCATTAGCAGATTAAATGCTTCACAAATGCTATTTCAGTGATCCTTACAATGAATGCTATTGGTAAACTTAATTTTATGGAAGTAAAACCTAATATAAAGTGCTTATTTGGAGAACCTCAGCTAGTTGGTGGCAGAGCCAACACTTGAAACTAGGTTTGCCTGACCGTACAACCATGTTAGTGACTCTCTGGCATCAGAGGAGAGAGCTAACTCAAGGTAGTCCTGCATGGGAACTGTTGCATGTTCTTACTATGGGCCTGGAATATTGTTTTCACAGAAGAGAGAATCACTATTGAGAAGTGGAGGGGGGCACATAAAAGTGTACCTTAAAATGCCAACACAAACCTTTCATTAAAAAAAGCCTCAACACGTGCGCGCGCGCGCGCACACACACACACACACACACACACACACACACACACACACGCTTCCTTTTGTGGGAATGAAAGAGTTCACAGAGATGCTTCTAGTAGTCACATCTGTAATTTGAAGCCAAATAGCATAAATTAAATACCACAAGGCTGTAATGTGTTAAGATCCTGATATATTTCCAGAATTCCTTGTCAGTATACAACCCTTGGATTTAATTTTTATCAAAAAATATATATTGACTTCCCACACTGCACAGTACAGTTCATGGTACAGAGAATATAATGGTATACCTGCCCATAGCTGATTTCAGTTAGAGAGGCATATTTTCAAGTAATTTATGATCATGCAGTGGAATTAACACTATTCTAGATGAATAAATAAATAAAAATATGACTCCAGAGGAAGAAGTAATTCCTTGTGACTTGACATGGAGAAGGTGATTCCATAAAATGCTTCCTAAAGAAAATAATGAATATAAGAATGAATCTAATGAATCAAAGAATTTAGGCTTATTCAAAGAAGAATGGGAAGTACATGACTTAAGCAAAGCACAGCACTGTGAGAGAACTTACTATATTTGGTAATTTGGTGAGGTAGGAAAGGCCCAGGTTGATCATATCAAAAGGTTCCTGGGGGGAGGGAAGAGGTTGGGTATCAGGAAAAGTAGATTTTTGTTAGATTGGGAAGATCCTTGATGGCTATAATAAGATAGGAAAGAGTTTCAACCTTGTGCTGAAGACAAGGAAGAGTTCTGTATGAGGAGTGACAAGAAGCTGTATTTTTGAGAGATCATGCTGGCATCAATATGGAAAAAGTTTGTAAACACTTGAAACTCAAGGCAGGGAAATTACTTATGAGAATATAGCTGTAGTTCCTGCAAAAACTAATGAGACTACTATGTAAAATAGAGATGACAGAAGTGGAGGATAAGGATGGTCAATCAAAGGACATTTTAGAAGCCAAACCTATAAAAGTTTATAGATTGGTTGGCCTGGACACTTTTGGCAGGCAGCATTCTAAAAAGGTGCTCACGATTCCTGTCCCCTATGAGTATAGTCCAGTATGAAACCCACCCCCTGAGTGTGCGCGGTTCTATGGATGTGATGGAATATGTCATGTTGTACGTATGGCAAAGAGAGTTTGCAGATGTCAGCGAGGTTGGTGATGGCTTGACTTTGAGTTTTCCAAAAGGGAGATTATGCTGGGTGGGCCTGCCCTAATCATGTGAGCCTTTAAAAGAGACAGGAACCAGCAGAGAGACTCCTCTACTGGGTTGGAAGATGCAGCCTGTTGGGAGAGGTCCAGATGACTGGGCAGAGGGTAGAGGGTAGTCTCTAGGAGCTGGGAGCAACCTCCAGTCAATGGCCAGTCAGAAAGTGGAGACATCAATTCCATACCACAAAGAACGCCAACAACCTGGATCTGTCTGGAAGAGACCCTGACCTCAAGATGAGGACACAGTCCTGGCTGAAACCCTGATTTTAGCCTTGTAAGACCCTGAGCAGAGATCCTGATGCTTCTGCTTCTGCTTAGGACTTACTGAGATGTGAGTCAATGAATTTCTTGTTTTGAACCATGAATTTGTGCTAGTTTTTCATGCAGCAATAGACAACTAATCCAACAGAGTATGCTTCAGTACAAAAAGAAGCAAATTTCAAGAATAGGTGTGAACTATTTAAGAGGGAGATGAGGAAAGACAAATATTCAATAAGTTGTTAGTGAAGGGAAGGAGATACATGAGACAGGAAGGAGGCAGAGTTATGTTTAGGTTGGGAAAGAAGTTGAAATATTTATAGATGGTGGTAATGGTACAAATGAAAGTGTCCAAATTTTAATAAAAATAAAGAAGGAAAATTGGTGGGGCTATTTCACAGTGCAGAAAGACATCTACGTATTCTTTATGTTTTCAGTGTTTAGAAAACATCCAAATTCCTTACTCTTTGACGGTGATAAAATAATTCCATACTGGACTCCTGCTACCTTTAAACACTTTTAGCACCTTATATCTCATGTCTTAGTGACATTTGTAAATTATCTAATACAACATACCTTGGACATGCTTAGAGTATCTTCATGGTGATTTTTACCTAGCATCCCCTGCACAAGTGTTCTTTATATTCTCAAAGTAGCCTCTCTTGATCCTTCCACCATAAGACTTTCTAATACATTCAACCAGTGTGTTTTAAACACAAACCCATTATTTTATATATCACACTGCATTTTATTTGTCCGTTTACATGTTTGTTTTCATACGTATCTTATCCTTTCCTAAATATCCTTGAGGGCTGGTACCATGTTTAATTTGGTTCTGTATCCATCTAGTGGATTACAGCCTGCACTCAGTTCATTCTTTCTTTCTCTCTTTCTTTCTCTTTCTTTCTTTCTTTCTTTCTTTCTTTCTTTCTTTCTTTCTTTCTTTCTTTCTTTCTTTCTTTTGAGAGAGCGAGCACAGGAGCAATAGAGGGAGAGAGAGAAAATCTTACACAGGCTCCATGCTGGGCTCATGACCCTGAGATCATGACCTGAACCAAAATCAAGAGTCGGTCACTTAACACACTGAGCCACCCAGGGACCCCACATGCACTCAGTAATTTAATGTTAAACTATACTAATATCCAGAATTCATTTAGGGGCTTACATGGTAGGGTTGTCTTTGGAAGTGAGCAATAGTTTTTCTTCTGAATCAGGAAAGAATGTAGAAGAAAAATCATAGCTGTGGAGGAAGAAGGGACCACATAAAGAAGATATTAAGCAGTAGGCATTGCCCAAGTCAGACTTAGATAATATTTTCACCTTTTGTCTCAGCTCAGAAGACAAGACCTGTGAATAAGTGGGAGGGGTATGCAAATAGATGTGGGAAAGGAAGGAAAAGAAATGATTATATAATATTTTAAATTTAATTAAAAAAGTATAACAGCTAATATTTGTTGAACTTTTACATCACAGTGAAGTACCCTCCTTAGTTTTTCATATATATTAACTAATTTAATCCTGGTAATAATTCTATGGAGTATGCATATCATTATTAGTTTAGGGATGGAAAGTTCAGGCACACATATTTAATATCTTATCGTGTGGGTATCTTAACCAATAAATATATCAGTCAATGCTTGAATGCATCAAAAAATAGAATATGCAGCCCAAAAAATTGATTTGGGATGCCAAATAAAAATTTGTAACACCAAAATGTCCACAGTACTTACTTTGAGACCCTCTATATTCAAACAGTTCTGTTTGTAATTGTCTTGATGGCTTACACTAGGTATGTAGTACAAAAGTTAATTAGGTACAGTTCAAGTTATGGTATTGCAAAGAAACTATAGGTTCATACAGAATATTTTCACAACTACTAACATAGTAGGGGCTCAAAAAATGTAGGCTATTTTTTTAAGTTTTTTTTTAGGGTTTATTTATTTTTGAGACAAAGACAGAACATGAATGGGGGAGGGTCAGAGAGAGGGAGACACAGAATCCGAAGCAGGCCCTAGGCTCTGAACTGTCAGCACAGAGCCCGACACAGGGCTTGAATTCATGGACCGTGAGATCATGACCTGAGCCGGAGTCGGCCGCTTAACTGACAGAGCCACCCAGGCACCCCCAAAAAATGTTGGCTATTTTTATGTTTGGAGATATTCAACTTGATTGAAAGAAAGTATCCAGGAGATGAGAGCATTCCTTTTTTTGGCCCCCAGAAGCCAACTTACTTTATTTATTATATCAGAATCCCTGTATATACTGTTTGTTGTTTATCTAAGATTTCATACAACACAACATATACATTTCAAAAAATATGTCTTTTTTTAAAAACTTTTTTTAATGTATATTTTTGAGAGAGATTGAGTGTGAGTGGGGGAGGGGCAGAGAGAGGGAGACACAATCTGAAGCAGGCTCCAGGCTCTGAGCTGTCAGCACAGAGCCTGACATGTGATTGAACTCACGGACCATGAGATCATGACCTGAGCTGAAGTCGGCCACTTAACCAAATGACCCACCCAGGCGCCTCTCAAAAAATATTTCTTGACTGCCTACCACATAAAGTAAGTGATGGGTGCAATCCACTTAAAAGGCGCTGAATTTAAATAAGATGGATCATTGCTAGATTTGTTTATATACAAATTCTATATCCTCACATAATTGTTCATTTCCTGTTTTCTGCTTCTCTATTAGATGTGGCCTTAGTTTTCTTTATTTTTTAACCAATCTTCATAAGCTCTTTCTATAATATAGATACTATCTCTTATAAATGTTTACCTGGTGAAATAATTAATTTCAGGTTGAATTCATTATAAAGAAATGCAATTGATCATTGCAGGCTATTCATGATAAGATTCTGCAGTTTGAGTTCAACATGTCAACTTTCCAGAATACCACAGCTATGTCCATCATTTTCCTACTAACTGATGTTTCTGGGTTGGAAGTCTTCCACACCTGGATCTCCATTCCCTTCCGCTTTCTCTACATAACCACCCTCTCGGGAAACAGCCTGATTCTCTTTGCCATTGTCACTCAGCCCAGCCTCTACGAACCCATGTATTATTTCCTCTCCATGCTGCCCACCACTGACCTCGGCCTGTCCATATCTACCCTGGTCACCATGTTGGGTATATTCTGGTTTGATGCCAGGGAGATCAGCTTTAATGCCTGCCTGTCACAGATGTTTTTCATTCAACTTTACATTGTCATGGAGTCCTCAGTGCTGTTGGCCATGGCCTTTGATCGTTTTGTGGCCATCTCTAATCCTCTTAGATATGCTTCTATCTTAACTGAGCTTAAAATAGCACAGATTGGAATAGCAATCATCACCAGGGGGCACTAATCCAGACTCCTATGGTGTTGCTTCTTAAACGATTGCCCTTTTGCCACAGCCATGTGCTCCACCACTCCTACTGCTTCTACCCTGACGTGATGAAGCTCTCGTGCACAGACACCAGGATCAATAGCGCAGTGGGGTTCACAGCCCTGATCACCACTGCTGGGGTAGACTCGGTCTTCATTATTTTTTCTAACTTGTTAATCGTTAAGACTGTCCTCAGCATTGCATCTTTGAAAGAGAGGAAGAAAGCCTTCAGCACAGGTATCTCCCATATTGGGGCTGTTGCTGTATTGTATATTCCATTGATTAGTCTGTCCTTTGTTCACAGATTTGGGAAATGGGCCCCACCTTATGTACATATCCTGGTTGCCAATACCTACCTGTTAATCCCCCTGTGCTGAACCCCTTCATCTACAGTGTGAAGACCAAACAGATATGCAGAGCTGTGCTGAAAGTTCTCCATCCCAGTGCAACAAAAGAATAGATGGGTTTTTCAATGTTTTCTATTCTTTGTTATTGTATAGATGAGTAAAATGCCACTGATAGAAGTTAAAATGCTGAGACTCGTCCTTGGGATAACAACATCCCAAAAGATCACTTTAGTTTTAAATAAGAAGACCATGGGCTAAGAGAGAAATTTAGGCTAAAATTATCTACCTATTATTTCCTCAGCCACAATGATATTAAAATTTGTTCATTTAAGATGAAAGATGTTCAATTGCTGAGATAACCAGAATGACCCAGTTTGGATTTCAAATGTGGAGTTGTTTTTTTTGTTTGCTTTAAAGAAGAAGGTGGGAGGGGCACCTGGGTGGCTCAGTCGGTTAAGTGTTTGACTTCAGCTCAGGTCGTGATCTCGCGGTCCGTGAGTTCGAGCCCCACGTCAGGCTCTGTGCTGACAGCTCAGAGCCTGGTGCCTGTTTCAGATTCTGTGTCTCCATCTCTGTGACCCTCCCCCGCTCATGTTCTGTCTCTCTCTGTCTCAAAAATAAATAAACATTAAAAAAAATAAAAAAAAAGAAGGTGGGAATAAAAAGTGTGTTAACAATAGCTTGTTACTGAATTTTATTATCTAAATCTGGCACATAAGATTGGCATTGCCCATGGTTATGGAATCATTCCAAATATTTTACTTTTTCTCTGCCTCTGACTTCCATAACCTTTAATATAATAGCTAGTATTATCATCAATACATGTTTTATTGCTTTGTCAGTAACCTGAACTTTTTGGGCAGATATTCTTACTTTCTCCTAGATCTTCAGGAAATATTTATAGCACAAACATCCTATGAAAAATAACTCTTCTTACTTCAACTTCAGTCTGTATGGTTTTTTCAGAAGTACTAATGTCATGCTTAATGCTTAATAAATCTGTTTTTGTTTTTGGCAAATATAATCTCAAGAGTACCAGGAACCAGATGCAGAGATATTTTAATCTGTTTGGATTTGTGATGCTATGTTTGGGCTTTCTCTTCAAGGAAGATTAAAGTGGGTATGTTAATCATGTTCTGGATAGGAAGACAGAAGTTATACCAGTGGTTAACACTGGGAGTATTTAATCCAAGATAAACAAGTATAGGTGGACTGAAGGCACAAAGGGAATACAGAAATAATAGAGATAGTAACTGCAGGGTATCACTTCCACCTTTATGTCTGTGACAACAAAGATAGGAGTTTGAAGTATTGAAAACTTAGAAGCATGGTGAAGGTCTTCCCCGAACTGACACTCAGACCCCTTATGAAAAGGTGCTGTCCTGTTGATTGTAGTACCTCAGGAGCCAAGAGAACAGACCACATAGATCCAAGACTCACACCCCTGTGAAGAGGCACTTCACAGCTGTAGCTCATGCTTCAGGAGCACAGAGGAGGACCCCTCATGGACCTGAGACTCAGACCCCTGAGACGCATCCCACTGATGTCTGGTTCTGTTTCTTCTGAGGAAGCATGATGAGATTTTGCTGGGAGTATTGGGAAGAAATAAAACTAGAAGGTACAACCAGTGATATTGGCGTTGTTGTGTGGCATTGACAGGAATCACAAGCAAACATGCTGGGATACTCATCCTTTTAGTAGCTTCCAGTTTCCTTCTATCATATTCCAATTAACAGAACATAGCAGGGAACCAGCTGGCAAATGATAATTGTGTTTCATGATTCCCACCCTTATTATCAAAGCAGAGTATAAAGAAGTGTAGTTATATTTATTTTTTTAATTTCTATTTATTTATTTATTTATTTAATTTTTATTTCTTTTCAATATATGAAGTTTATTGTCAAATTGGTTTCCATACAACACCCAGTGCTCATCCCAAAAGGTGCCCTCCTCAATACCCATCACCCACCCTTCCCTCCCTCCCACCCCCCATCAACCCTCAGGTTGTTCTCAGTTTTTAAGAGTCTCTTATGCTTTGGCTCTCTCCCACTCTAACCTTTTTTCTTTTCTTCCCCTCCTCCATGGGTTTCTGTTAAGTTTCTCAGGATCCACATAAGAGTGAAAACATATGGTATCTGTCTTTCTCTGTATGGCTTATTTCACTTAGCATAACACTCTCCAGATCCATCCATGTTGCTACAAAGGGCCATATTTCATTCTTTCTCATTGCCATGTAGTACTCCATTGTGTATATAAAGCACAATTTCTTTATCCATTCATCAGTTGATGGACATTTAGGCTCTTTCCATAATTTGGCTATTGTTGAGAGTGCTGCTATAAACATTGGGGTACAAGTGCCCCTATGCATCAGTACTCCTGTATCCCTTGGGTAAATTCCTAGCAGTGCTATTGCTGGGTCATAGGGTAGGTCTATTTTTGATTTTCTGAGGAGCCTCCACACTATTTTCCAGAGTGGCTGTACCAATTTGCATTCCCACCAACAGTGGAAGAGGGTTCCCATTTCTCCACATCCTTGCCAGCATCTATAGTCTCCTGATTTGTTCATTTTGGCCTCTCTGACTGGTGTGAGGTGGTGTCTGAGTGTGGTTTTGCTTTGTTTTCCCCTGATGAGGAGCGACGTTGAGCATCTTTTCATGTGCCTGTTGGCCATCCAGATGTCTTCTTCAGAGAAGTGTCTATTCATGTCTTCTGCCCATTTCTTCACTGGGTTATTTGTTTTTCGGGTGTGGAGTTTGGTGAGCTCTTTATAGATTTTGGATACTAGCCCTTTGTCCGATATGTCATTTGCAAATATCTTTTCCCATTCGGTTGGTTGCCTTTTAGTTTTGTTGGTTGTTTCCTTTGCTGTGCAGAAGCTTTTTATCTTCATTAGGTCCCAGTAGTTCATTTTTGCTATTAATTCCCTTGCCTTTGGGGATGTGTCAAGTAAGAGATTGCTGCGGCTGAGGTCAGAGAGGTCTTTTCCTGCTTTCTTCTCTAGGGTTTTGATGGTTTCCTGTCTCACATTCAGGTCCTTTATCCATTTTGAGTTTATTTTTGTGAATGGTGTGAGAAAGTGGTCTAGTTTTATTCTTCTGCATGTTGCTGTCCAGTTCTCCCAGCACCGTTTGTTAAAGAGACTGTGTTTTTTCCATTGGATATTCTTTCCTGCTTTGTCAAAGATGAGCTGGCCATACGTTTGTGGGTCTAGTTCTGGGGTTTCTATTCTATTCCATTGGTCTATGTGTCTGTTTTTGTGCCAATACCATGCTGTCTTGATGATGACAGCTTTGTAGTAGAGGCTAAAGTTTGGGATTGTAATGCCTCCTGCTTTGGTCTTCTTCTTCAAAATTACTTTGGCTATTCGGGGCCTTTTGTGTTCCATACGAATTTTAGGATTGCATGTTCTAGTTTCGAGAAGAATACTGGTGCAATTTTGATTGGGATTGCATTGAATGTGTAGATAGCTTTGGGTAGTATTGACATTTTGACAGTATTTATTCTTCCAACCCATGAGCACGGAATGTTTTTCCATTCCTTTATACCTTCTTCAATTTCCTTCATAAACTTTCTATAGTTTTCAGCATACAGATCTTTTACATCTTTGGTTAGATTTATTCCTAGGTATTTTATGCTTCTTGGTGCAATTGTGAATGGGATCAGTTTCTTTATTTGTCTTTCTGTTGCTTCATTGTTAGTGTATAAGAATGCAACTGATTTCTGTACATTGATTTTGTATCCTGCAACTTTGCTGAATTCATGTATCAGTTCTAGCAGGCTTTTGGTGGAGTCTATCGGATTTTCCATGTATAATATCATGTCATCTGCAAAAAGTGAAGCTTAACTTCATCTTTGCCAATTTTGATGCCTTTGATTTCCTTTTGTTGTCTGATTGCTGATCCTAGCACTTCCAACACTATGTTAAACAACAGCAGTGAGAGTGGACATCCCTGTCGTGTTCCTGATCTCAGGGAAAAAGCTCTCAGTTTTTCCCCATTGAGGATGATGTTAGCTGTGGGCTTTTCATAAATGGCTTCTGTGGTGTTTAAGTATGTTCGTTCTATCCCGACTTTCTCGAGGGTTTTTATTAAGAAAGGTTGCTGAATTTTGTCAAAGGCCTTTTCTGCATCGATTGACAAGATCATATGGTTCTTATCTTTTCTTTTATTAATGTGATGTATCACGTTGATTGATTTGCAAATGTTGAACCAGCCCTGCATCCCAGGAATGAATCCCACTTGATCATGGTGAATAATTCTTTTTATATGCTGTTGAATTCGCTTTGCTAGTATCTTATTGAGAATTTTTGCATCCATATTCATCAGGGATATTGGCCTGTAGTTCTCTTTTTTTACTGGGTCTCTGTCTGGTTTAGGAATCAAAGTAATACTGACTTCATAGAATGAGTCTGGAAGTTTTCCTTCCCTTTCTATTTTTTGGAATAGCTTGAGAAGGATAGGTATTATCTCTGCTTTAAACGTCTGGTAGAACTCCCCTGGGAAGCCATCTGGTCCTGGACTCTTATTTGTTGGGAGATTTTTGATAACTGATTCAATTTCTTCGCTGGTTATGGGTCTGTTCAAGCTTTCTACTTCCTCCTGATTGAGTTTTGGAAGCGTGCGGGTGTTTAGGAATTTGTCCATTTCTTCCAGGTTGTCCAGTTTGTTGGCATATAATTTTTCATAGTATTCCCTGATAATTGTTTGTATCTCTGAGGGATTGGTTGTCATAATTCCATTTTCATTCATGATTTTATCTATTTGGGTGATCTCCCTTTTCTTTTTGAGAAGCCTGGCTAGAGGTTTATCAATTTTGTTTATTTTTTCAAAAAACCAAGTCTTGGTTTCGTTGATTGGCTCTACAGTTCCTTTTAGAATCTATATTGTCTATTTCTGCTCTAATCTTTATTATTTCTCTTCTTCTTCTGGGTTTGGGGTGTCTTTGCTGTTCTGATTCTATTTCCTTTAGGTGTTTTGTTAGATTTTGTATTTAGGATTTTTCTTGTTTCTTGAGATAGGCCTGGATTGCAATATATTTTCCTCTCAGGACTGCCTTCACTGCATCCCAAAGTGTTTGGATTGTTGTATTTTCATTTTCGTTTGTTTCCATATATTTTTAAATTTCTTCTCTAATTGCCTGGTTGACCAATTCATTCTTTAATAGGGTGTTCTTTCATCTCCATGCTTTTGGAGGTTTTCCAGACTTTTCCCGTGGTTGATTTCAAGCTTCATAGTATTGTGGTCTGAAAGTGTGCATGGTATGATCTCAATTCTTGTATACTTATGAAGGGCTGTTTTGTGACCCAGTATGTGATCTATGCTGGAGAATGTTCTGTGTGTACTGGAGAAGGAAGTATATTCTGTTGCTTTGGGATGCAGAGTTCTAAATATATCTGTCAAGTCCATCTGATCCAATATATCATTCAGGGCCGTCGTTTCTTTATTGACCATTGTCTAGACGATCTATCCATTTCTGTAAGTGGGGTGTTAAAGTCCCCTGCAGTTACCACATTCTTATCAATAAGGTTGCTTGTGTTTGTGAGTAATTGTTTTATATATTTGGGGGCTCCTGTATTTGGCTCGTAGAAATTTATAATTGTTAGCTCTTTCTGATGGATAGACCCTGTAATTATTATATAATGCCCTTCTTCATCTCTTGTTACAGCCTTTAATTTAAAGTGTAGTTGATCTGATATAAGTATGATTACTCCAGCTTTCTTTTGACTTCCAGTGGCATGATAAATAGTTCTCCATCCCCTCACTCTCAATCTGAAGGTGTCCTCAGGTCTAACATGAGTCTCTTGTAGACAGAAAATAGATGGGTCTTGTTTTTTTATCCATTCTGATACCCTATGTCTTTTGGTTGGCACATTTAATCCATTTACATTCAGTGTTATTATAGAAAGATACGGGTTTAGAGTCATTGTGATGTCTGTATGTTTTATGCTTGTAGCGATGTCTCTGGTACTTTGTCTCACAGGATCCCCTTTAGGATCTCTTGTAGGGCTGGCTTAGTGGTGACGAATTCCTTCAGTTTTTGTTTGTTTGGGGAGACCTTTATCTCTCCCTCTCTTCTAAATGACAGACTGGCTGGATAAAGGATTCTCGGCTGCATATTTTTTCTGTTCATCACATTGAAGATCTCCTGCCATTCCTTTCTGGCCTGCCAAGTTTCAGTAGAAAGATCGGTCATGAGTCTTATTGGTCTCCCTTTATATGTTAGAGCGTGTTTATCCCTAGCTGCTTTCAGAATTTTCTCTTTATCCTTGTATTTTGCCAGTTTCACTATGATATGTCATGCAGAAGGTCGATTCAAGTTACGTCTAAAGGGAGTTCTCTGTGCCTCTTGGATTTCAATGCCTTTTTCCTTCCCCAGGTCTGGGAAGTTCTCAGCTATGATTTCATCAAGTACATCTTCAGCACCTTTCCCTCTCTCTTCCTCCTCTGGAACACCAATTATGCATATATTATTTCTCTTTAGTGCATCACTTAGTTCTCTAATTTTCCCCTCATACTCCTGCATTTTTTTATCTCTTTTTTTCTCAGCTTCCTCGTTTTCCATAATTTTATCTTCTAGTTCACCTATTCTCTCCTCTGCCTCTTCAGTCCAAGCCATGGTTGTTTCCATTTTATTTTGCAGCTCGTTTATAGCATTTTTCATCTCCTCCTGACTGTTCCTTAGTCTCTTGATCTCTGTAACAATAGATTCTCTGCTGTCCTCTATACTGTTTTCAAGCCCAGTGATTAATTTTATGACTATTATTCTAAATTCACTTTCTGTTATATTGTTTAAATCCTTTTTAATCATTTCTTAGGTGTCATTTCCTGGAGATTCTTTTGAGGGGAATTCTTCCATTTCGTCATTTTGGATAGTCCCTGGAGTGGTGCAGGACTCAGGGCACTTCCCCTGTGCTGTCTTGAATACCTTGCATTGGTGGGTGGGGCCTCAGTCAGACCTGATGTCTGCCCCCAGCCCACCACTGGGGCCACAGTCAGACTGGTGTGTGCCTTCTCTTCCCCTCTTCTAAGGGCTGGATTCACTGTGGGGTGGCGTGGCACATCTGGGCTACTTGCACACTGCCAGGCTTGTGGTGCTGGGGATCTGGCATATTAGCTGGGGTGGATCGGCAAGGTGTGGGGGGGGGGAAGGGGGAGGGGAGGAGGGGTCGGCTCAGCTCGCTTTTCCTTCGGAGATCAGCTTAGGGAGGGGCCCTGCGGCACCGGGAGGGAGTCAGACCCGCTGCCAGAGGGATGGATCCGCAGAAGCATAGTCTTGGATGTTTGGCATTGCAAGCAAATTCCCTGGCAGGAACTGGTTCCCTTTGGAATTTTGGCTGGGGGATGGGCGAGGGAGATGGCGCTGGTGAGCCCTTTGTTCCCCGCCAAGCTGAGCTCTGTTGTCCAGGGCTCAACAACTCTCCCTCCCGTTGTCCTCCAGCCCTCTTGTTCTCTGAGCAGAGCTGTTAGCTTATAACCTTCCAGATGTCAAGTCCCGCTTGCTGTCAGAACACACTCCACCTGGCCTCTCCGCTTTTGTAAGCGAGACTCGGGGGCTATGCTTGGCCGGCGGGCTGCCCCTCCACCCTGGCTCCCTCCTGCCAGTCTGTGTAGCACGCACTGCCTCGCCGCCCTTCCTACCCTCTTCTGTGGGCCTCTTGTCTGCGCTTGGCTCCGGAGACTCCGTTCTGCTAATCCTCTGGCGGTTTTCTGGGTTATTTAGGCAGGTGTAGTTGGAACCTAAGTGATCAGCAGGACGCACGGTGAGCCCAGCGTCCTCCTACACCGCCATCTTCCCAGGATCTCCTCAAGAATTGTGGTTTTAGAGCTAAGATACAGTATTATTCATAGCCAGCACAGTGAGGTAATATGCATATAATACTGTTAGATTTAATAGCCATTAACAGGGGTTTTCTTAGTTGCTGTAATCTGGACTGTTGATCATGACAACAGTATCTAGTAACTATAGTAAGTGCTTCCATGGTTCACCACATACTTCTGCATATAATCTTCTGAAATGTAGCTAGTTGGCATACAGGAAACATTGGACTTGAACTATTTATTAGACCAAATGGACCTATCTGACGTATAAAGAATTTTTTTTTCCAACAGCATCAAAATACATTTTCTTCTGAAAGACAGGGAACATTTTCTGAGATCAATCATATGTTAGGTCACAAAACAAATCTTAACAAAATTACCTGTCAGCCTTGTTAGGGATTCTGAGGCAACTCAGATCTTTTGCATGGATGCTTCTGCTCAAATATTTTGGTTCCTTTGGGAGGGAAGTGATTCTTAAGATTGTATGCTTTCTTGGGGTGCCTGGGTGGCTTAGTCGGTTAAGCCTCTGACTAGTGATTTTGGCTCAGATCATGATCTCACCATTCCTGAGGTCAAACCTCATGTCTCTCTGAGTCTGGCAACTCAGAGCCTGCTTGGGATTTGCTTTCTCCCTCCCTTTCTGCCCTCCCTCACTTGCATGTGCTCTCTCCCTCTCTCTCTCAAAAAACAAATAAATAAACATAAAAAAAGATTGTATGCCTTCTCTATTTTCTCAACATTTGTCTTTTTGCCTTCTTTAATTTTTAAGTAGACTCCTTGTTCAACATGGGGCTAGAACTTACAACCCTGAGACCAACTGTGGCATGTTCCACCAAATGAAACATCCAAGAGCCCCAAGATTGTATGACTTCTCTTGATCCTGCAGAGGTAGGCTGGGTACTGCAAGCCTCTCATTTGCTTTCTCTAGGATGGTGCTCCTAGTTCAATTTTTTTGTGCTTTCTCCCAATCCCACAGAGATCATCCAGCTTTCTGCATGTGCTTACTGGCCATCTGCAAAAACTCATACTCTCTACCCATGGGGATGCATACAGGGAGCTAGTCACATAGGGTGTATGGTGAGGTGTGTGAAGTAGTGAGAGTGCCCATAGGTCAGTAAAGGGTCTGAGGTGAGACATCCCCACTGATTTGTGGGAAGGTCTCCTGATGGAGTCCACAAAGTGGTTAATAGGATCTGTATCCCTTCCAGGAGTTCCAAACCCTGGCTGCAGTGCTCCCAGCCTCTCCCTGTCCCTAAGTCATGCAGATCACATCACTGTTCTGTGTGGGTTGAGAAATACATGGGCCTCTTTGGCAGTATCCTACAAAGATGGAGAAGCTGGGTGCTCCCTCACTATCCTTTTACTTTCCCCTGTGGAAGATGGCATCTCTCTTGGCACTGAGTTGTGCCATCATGGGGTAGTGTGATGCAGGTAAGGTGAAATTGTTTCTATCTTCTCCAATGAATCTGTTTCCAGATTTTTGGCTCCAATGATGTGCAGGAACTTCTCCACTGGACTCCTGGACTCCTACAAAGTTACTCATGTCTGTGGATGATTATCAATATCTGTGTTCTTTGGAGAGAAGGTGGTAGAATCCACTATTGTGCTCACATTCATTGTCTTAATCCAGGGCTATGATGTCTCTCCCGACCACTCTCATAATAGTCTGAAGAGACCTGGATCAGTAGGATATCCCATAGAGCATCACATTGTCCATTATAGCGATGAAATGATGAAACTGTGCTAGTCATGTGGGATGGACAAGACGTACATTCCAGAGGGTGGTCGGCAAGCCTACAAAGATGCAGAGGCCCACCACATCAGTACAACTTTAGTGGCCCAGTGTTCTGGGATACGCTATGATGTTTCCTTCACCACAAAGGGAGAGCATTGTGTCTTGCTCCCCAAGCATAAGAAGGATACACAATGTCCACTTTGGGTTCTAGAGGCATGCACCCTGACTCTGCTTCTCTCTCCATCTCTTTCCACACATAATTAGGTGCAGCCTAGCTGACACTGAACTTTTCTTGACCATCAAGAAGATCCTCAGACATTTCTATGTATTTTCTATTAGAGCGTTAGCTTATTTGTGTATATTCCTTCTGAATGGAGATGAAATATCTAAGTATTCATGGGCCTAAGGACTATGGCTGGTTAAGAAATGAGGCTGTGGTCCGGCCTTACCCTAACATATGCAGACAGATGTCAGTGGCTTTGCTCTCTCTTCCCTGCCCCACACATTTATGTTTCTGGGCATAAGAGAAGATATGCTATGTGTATAACTCTAATGTGAGGACATTTCTTTTTTTTAATGTTTATTCATTTTTGAGAGACAGAGAGAGAGCATGAATGGGGAAAGGGCAGAGAGAGAGGGAGACACAGAATCTGAAGCAGGCTCCAGGCTCTGAGCTGTCAGCACAGATCCTGATGTGGGGCTTGAACGCACGAACTGCAAGATCATGACCTGAGCCGGAGTCAGGCACTCAACCAACTGAGCCACCCAGGCACCCCTAATGTGAGGACATTTCAAAAAAATATTCTGGATTTAATATTCTATTACTAAATCTAATGTGTGTGTGTGTGTGTGTGTGTGTGTGTGTGTGTGTGTGTGCATGTGTGTGTAGTGTAGTTTGTGTATACATGTGACTATTTTCTGTCAACTCATAGCCATCTGAAACAATGCCTTTAAGGATTCTTCACTGTGTAGTCTTCTATGAATTGAATATTTTCTGTTCGTATTTTCATGGGTATAGTTTATCTACTATAGGCTGATCACCTCCAGTATTAAGAGGAAGGGACGATATATCCTGTCATGGGCAGGGAGGGATAATACATGACTACCTCTTCATCTGAACACATGGATTCTCTGTTTCTCCTGGATGTTGCCTCAGAGTTAAAAAGTACAGACCTGCCTCAGTGGCAGAACTAATCATATTTATTTTTTCTACCCTTAGGCAAATTAGTCTGTGTCCTAAAATATGGCACAATGAGGGCCAGATTGGGGCTAGTGGGACAGTAGTAAAATGACTGACTATTTCAATGTAATTCTTCAATCAAACACCCCAGAGATTGGGGCATTCTTTAGAATAGACTTCCTGTATTCTCTTACACATATTTTGAGCTGTGGTTTCATCTTTCAGTGTCATTTTATCTTTGTTCTATCTTTCATGGATTCCTGAAATTTACAGATCACTTAGATCACTGATTATACTTCTATTTATATACCAGTGTTGCTATTAATTTCATCTTTATTCAAACATATTTTCTCCTTTTTCTAGGTGAGAGTAGTTTGGACATGTGTGCTCTCTCCAGCTTCCTTATGCAATCTCCAATCTTCTTTCTTTCTTTTTAATTTTTTTTAACGTTTATTTATTTTTGAGACAGAGAGAGGGACAGAGCATGAACGGGGGAGAGGCAGAGAGAGAGGGAGACACAGAATCTGAAACAGGCTCCAGGCTCTGAGCCATCAGCCCAGAGCCCAACGTGGGGCTTGAACTCACGGACCGCGAGATCGTGACCTGAGCTGAAGTCGGACACTTAACTGACTGAGTCACCCAGGCACCCCATTTTCTTTCTTTTTTTTAAACATAACAGTTTTACTGATAAAAATTCACATACAGTACAACCTATTCATTTAATATGTAAAGGTTTAATGATTTTTAGTGCATTCTCAGAGTTTTGCCATTATCATCACAGTAAATTTTAGATCATTTTTATAATTCACAAATGGAACACCCTACCTACAGTCTTATCTCAGTACCTTCCATCCCACCCAGCCTAATGCAACCACTAATCTACTTCTGTCTCTGTAAATTTGCCTGTTTGAGACCTTTCATATATACTGAATCATATGATGTGTAGCCTTTGTTACTGACTCTTTTCAATTAGCATAATTTTTTTATTTCAAGTTTTTATTTAAACTCTAGTTAGTTCACACTATATAGACTGTATGTTAGCTAAGCTAACTTGACAAAAAATTATATTTAAAAAAAAAGCAATAGCCAAATTATGGAAAGAACTCAAATGTCCATAGACTGATGAATGGATAAAGAAGAGGTGATATATATACAATGGAATATTACTCAGCCATCAAAAAGAATGAAATCTTACCATTTGCAACAATGTGGATGGACCTAAGGTGTACTATGCTAAGCAAAATAAGTCTCTCAGAGAAAGGCAAATAGCATATGATTTCATTCACGTGGAATTTAAGAAACAAAGTGGATCATAGGGGAAGGGAAAGGAAAATAAAAAAGAGAGAGAGAGGCAAACCATAAGAGACTCTTAAATAAAGAAAACAAACTGAGGGTTGCTGGAGGGGTGTTGAGTGGGAGGATGGGCTAAATGGGTGATGGGCATTAAGGAGGCCACTTGTTGTGATGGGCACTCTATGTTATATGTAAGTGATGAATCACTAAATTTTCCTGAAATCATTATTACAATATATGTTAATTAACTTGTATTTAAATAAAATTAAAAAATTAAAAAAAAAAACAATGGTCAAGAAATGTGAGGATTTATTTTTGTATCCTCATTTCTATTCCGTGGATCTATATGTCTATCCTATGCCAGTACTACATTGTGTATATTATTATAGTCATGTAGTGAAATTAGAAATTGTTAAGTGTAAATCCCCCAATTTTGTTCTTTTTCGAGATGGTTTTGGCTATTTGGTGCTTCAAATTTTCATATGTATTTTGGGACTAGCTTGTCAGTTTAAGCAAAGAAATTTGAATTTTGATAGGGATTATATTACATTATATATTAATTTGAGAGTATAGCCTTAGTAACCATATTAAGTAGTCAATCCATAAACATAGCATATCTTTCCATTTATTTAGGACTTCTTTTACTTCTTTGAGCAGTGTTTCTGTGTACAATGTTCTCAGTGTGCAAGTCTTAACCCTCCTTGGGTAAATTTATTTCCATGTATATTTATTGTTTTTGATGATATTGTAAATGGAACTTTTTCTTAATTTCAGTTTTGGATTGTTCATTGCTAGTGTATAAAAATACAATTAATTTTTTATATTTTGACCTTGTATTCTGTAACTTTGCGTAAGTTATTTATTATTAGTTTTAATAGTTTTTAATAGGTTTCTTAGGATCTTCTATACAAAAAAATCAGATCATCTACAAATAGAAATAGTTTTACTTCCTCCTTTATAATCCAGATAGCTTTTATTTTATTGCCTTTTCAAACTGACCTGGCTAGAATTTCCAATAGAATGTTGAATAAATTGGTGAGAATGGACATCCTTGTTTTGTTCATCATTTTAGGGTAAAGCATTCAGTCTGTCACCATTAAGTATAATGTTACTTGAACTTTTCACAGATATCTATTTATCAACTGAGAAAGTAACTTTTCTTCCTAATTTTTGAGTGCTTTTACTATAAATGGATGTTCAATTTTGTCAAAAGTTTTTCCTGCATCTATTCATATATTGAGATGATCATTTTGTTTTTGTCTGTTATTCTATTGTTTTAGTGTAAGTATATGTATATTTTTTTCTTTTTTTCCCTCCAACTTTAAATAAACCTTGCATTTCTGGGATGAATCCCCCTTGGTTATAGTATATAATCTTTTCTATATGTTGCTGAATTTGGTTTGATAATATGTTATTGAGGATATTTGCATCTCTATTCACAAGATATGTTGGTTTTTAATATTCTTTCCTGTGATGTCTTTGATTTTGACATCAGGGTAAAATGGCACCAATAGAATGAGTTGGATTTGTTCTCTCCTCTTCCATTTTCTGAAAGAATTTTTGAAAAATTAACATTAATTTTTCTTTAGGTATTTCGTTAATTAACCAGTGAATTCATCTAGATCTGGGTTTTTCTTCTTTGGAAATTTAAAAATTACTGACTCATGATTATCAAAGAACCAACTTTTGGTTTTGTTGATTTTATATATTGTTTTTTAATTCTCTATTTAATTAATTTCCACTAGCTTAATCATTATTATTTTCTTCTTTTTGCTTTTAATTTTTTAACGTTTATTTATTTTTTAGAGAGATAGAGTGCAAGCAGGGAGGGGCAGAGAGTGAGGTAGAAACAGAATCTGAAGCAGGCTCCAGGCTCTGAGCTGTCAGAACAGAGCCAGATGCAGGGTTTGAACTTACAAACCACGAGATCATTGCCTGAGCCAAAGTCAGACACTTAACTGACTGGGCCCCCAGGCACTCATCTTCTTTTTGCTTGATTTAAAGTCAGTTTGCTCTTTTCCCCCAGCATTTTAAAGTGTATGGTTAGGTAATTGATTTGAGATACTTTCTTTTTCAATGTAGGCATTATGGCTATAAATTTTCCTCTAAGCAATCTTTAGCTTCACCTCACAATTTTGGTATGTCATGTCTTTATTTTCATTCATCTCAAAGTACTTTCTAAATCCTTTCGTGATTTCTTTTTTGGCCCATTATTTTTAGGAGTATATTGTTTAATTTTCTAGTATTTGTGAATTTACAAATTTTTGTTACTCATTTATAATTTAATTCCATTGTGGCCCATTTCTCTTGGAGTTAATCCCCTGATTTACATGCATAGATAGGCAGGATAGAATATGGCCTATTCAGTTTGCCTCTCTTGTCGTGAATCCTGTTCCTTATAATAGAGCTAGGGAAAGAGTGATTGAGGCCCCAGTATTCTCTGGCTGCCTTGCCTGGGATAGAGCTTCTGCAGTATGACTATGGTTGAATGCATGAAGACAGCCACTGACCTCTTGACTGCATTCACCTGGAATTTAGCTTCCACAGTTGGAGCTGAGGTGAAAAGAATGAGGAATATGGTGGTCTGCCCTTTCCAGGAGATATTGTAGCCTTAGACTGACAACTGGTGAAGATGGAGGTGGGGCTGGGGCTGGGGAAGGAAGCCCTATGTCCTTAGCTAAATGGAGTGGAGCTATCAATATGCTGCACTGTGGGGGAAGGGAGGGGCAAATGCTGGCTCCTATTCAAGGTCCACAGACTCCCACTGTTCTTACAGTAATTTAATAGATTTTCTTGAACAGTTCTTCTGCTGTATGCACTTAGGGCAATTTTCAGAGAATTTAAATGTTTATACCCATGTCTATATATAATTTTCACGATTTATGGTTGTTTCCCTGGGGAAACTATCCACAGATTTCCTCATGTTACCATTCTTCCCTTTTTTTTTTTTTTTTTTTTTTTTTTTGTAATAGGCTTCCTGCCCAGTGTGCAGCCCAGTGCTGGGCTTGATCTTTCTGCTGTTCTGAAAATTGATCTTTCCAGTTCTTTAGTTTATAGTTTTTTAAAAAATGTTTCTTTGTTTGTTTATGTATTTATTTATTGAGAGAAAACATGAGTTGGGGGGGGGCAGAGAGAAAGAGAGAGAGAGAGAGACCCAAGCAGGCTCCAAGCTCTGTGTGGAACCCCACAGGGGGCTTGATCCCACCACTGTGAGATCATGACTTGAGCCAAAGTCAAGAGTCAGAGGCTTAACTGACTGAGCCACCCAGGTACCCCTTGACTTTACAGTTTGAAGAGCACATTTTGATGGTATCTTGATCTTTCCAGCTTGGAAAATAGCAACAACATTGCTAAGAATATATTATTCTTACACATTCTATTAATCATTTTGCTTACATATTGTCACATATCACGTAGTACATCAGATTTTTATTGGTTGCTTTATATCTACATATTTCACTAATTATGATAATATCTTGTTGTTTGTCTCTGCCACCCTATCATATTGTGCAGTGTCTGGCAATAGGAGACACCCAGTAAATGAAAGAATGAATCAATGGTGGTTAAATTATATATAAGAATAATAGATAGGGGTGCATGGGTGGCTCAGTCAGTTAAGCGTTGGACTCTTGATTTCAGCTGAGGTCATGATCTCATGGTTTGTGAGATCAAGCCCCGTGTTGGGCTCTGTGCTGATGGTGTGGAGCCTGCTTGAAATTCTCTCTCTCTCTCTCTCTCTCTGCCCCTCCCCTGCTCATACTCTCTCTCTCTCTCTCACAAAATAAATAGATAAACATTTTTTAAAAATATAAAAAAAGGATAATAGACAGGAGGGTTTAATTGAAGATTAAGCAAAACTTAATAACTTTTTATTATGTATACTTTAAAAAAACAAAATGAGACAGAAAGATATGTTACAGTTTTAAGTATGATTTTGGAGGCAAATAATAGGCAAAGCATTCATGTTACCTACTTTCATTCATGCTTTCAGAAATTTATATTAATATATATAATACCCAGGCGCACCTGGATGGCTCAGTCGGTTGAGCATCTGACTCTTCATTTTGGCTCAGGTCATGATCTCATGGTTCATGAGTTTGAGCCCCATATCAGGCTCGGTGCTGACAGTGTGGAGCGTGCTTGGGATTCTCTCTCTCTCTCTCTCTCTCTCTCTCTCTGTCTCTCTCTCCCTCTCCCTCCCCCCCCCAGAATAAATAAATAAACATATACATATATATATATATCCCATAATATTAGGATATTATTAGGATATTATATTATATTATACCCATAATATTAAGATATTTTATTGCTTATTTTTAAAGAGTAGATTAGTAATAGTTCTACTGAAGATAAAAAATAAATTTCTGTCAAATTGCATCTCCTACCCATCCTACCCAACTTTCTAGTTTTTTTGGTTTCAGGTCACTAATGAAAGCATACTGATTAAACACTAGGTCTTAGAAATGATAGCTAAGGAGTAGATTTTATTAAAAAGGTATTAGAGTCAAACCTCAAATCACTTGGGGAAGAGGACTTTTTTAATGGCCCTATGGATCTGCTTGGTTTTTACACTGTAAATAATAGGATTCATCACTGGTGGAAGAAGCAAACACACATTAACCATAAGAATGTGTAACATAAGGAGGCGCCTTTTTCCCAAACCTATGGACAAAGCACAAGCTAATGAGAGGAATGTAGAAGATGGCCACAGCACCTATGTGGGAAATACAAGTGCTAAAGGCTTTATGCCAGTCCTCTAGGGAAGCAATGTTTAGGATAGTCTTAATAATCAGAATATAGGAGAGAAAAATAAAGGTGGAGTCCACTCCCACAGTAACTACAAGGGCAGTAAGTCCTAAAACACTGTTGATCTTATTGTCAGAACATGAAGCCAGATTATATCAGGATGGAAACAATAAGGATGAGGAAGCACATGGCTTTGGCAGAAGGATAAACGTTTAAGAAGTAGGACCAGAGGCACTAGGATCACTGTTACCCTGACAAGGACAGCAAACCATACTTTGACAATTCTGGAATCAGTTAAGATGGCAGCATAGCTCAGTGGGTTACAAATGGCAATGAAGTGGTCAAAGGCCATTGCCAGGAGCACTGAGGACTCCATGACAGTAAAGAGTTCAATGAAGAATGTCTGGGCAACACAGGCGTGGAAACTGATTTGTCTTGCACTGAACCAGAATATACCCAACATAGTGACCAGCATTGAAATATACAAGCCCAAGTCAGTGGTTGAGAGCATAGAGAGGAAATAGTACATAGGTGCATGGAGACTTGACTTGGTGATGGTGAAAAACAGGATTAAAGCATTCCCAGAGAGGGAAGTCATATACAGATAGCAGAAGAGGATGAAGGTCCAGGTGTGGGTAGCTTCAAGACGTGGAGATGTTTTCCCGTCAGGAAAAAGAATAGAGAAGTTGAAGTGATGTTAGGAAAGGATGACATCATTACTATGGAAGAATAATTCTTTTGAAATAAAATACCCTAGAAGGAGAAATGAAAACACCATTCAGCAATTTAATTGTGATTTCTATTAACTATAGTTAGAGAAATCAAATTGCAGATTACTCCTAGGACTTCATCCTCTCCTTTTTGCTTCTCAGTTATTTCTTTTCTTTTTGCTTTATTGAGCTTCCCCTCCATGATTCATATTTCCTAATTCACAAAAGAGAATAGGAATTTTTTTTATCTCAGCAGTACTTTTTCTTGTCTTCCTCTTTAACTCTAAGCATTTTCTTTCCCCCTTCTCTGTACTTCCTGCATAGAGAATTGTAGCAAGATAATCTGAAAATGTCAAGAATTTAATGGATTTCTCAAAGTAATATTAGTTTTTAAAAGTAAGATTTATTACTTAATAAAATATACATATCTTTGAGTGTTTTTATTTTAGTGCATTATCATGGAATTTGTCATACACTTTAAAGACATATAGTCTTTTCAGGAAATAATTTTATACGTCAAAATAACCTATTCATTATTTCTTCATCAATGGATCTTATCCCTGGCTTGTTAAGGTTGCTTCTAATCTGAGGTTAGATTTCTAATATTGATTTTTTATTTTCTTATCTGTTATTACTGTAGTGTTGACACATAATTGTTAAAGAAAATTTTCTGTAGCATCATTGTCAGCAGTTAGTCTCTTTCAAAGATAACTGTATTCAATTTCAAAGCTAAGATTGAACTGCATGTACAGAGGCCAGCTTAGTGTTGTTGCGATCATTGCCATCTGTTACTTACATATAGCCTCAGAAGAGTATATTTACAGAGGGTGTCTTCATGAAAGCAAACACACATTTGAGCTTTCAGCTCCACCAATAGGTAGCATCTGAAATGAAACTTACTATTTTGTAGATGAGGTCCTGGGTAAGTTTTCTTCTCCTTCCTTTCTTCTTTCCTGTATTGACTTAACTCTTGTGATCTAGTCCCCTTAATGTACTGGAAAGTCTTGCTAAGAGCTTCACTAAGCCAATATGGTGGTGCTCTGAATACCCTAAATTTTCTTCTCTTTGGCTTCTCAGAAACTGGTGACTTTCCTCTTAGTCCTAGTCATTGGCTGGAATCCTGTTGGTCCTTCATGAACATTTGGAACCATGAAGTCTCCAACTACCTGATTTGGAGAATATACTCCTACAGCTGTGTTATACCTACACAATTTTACCTCCTTAGTTATTGAAACATTCTGGCTCCAAATCTTAGTTTGTGACACCTCTTGTTAATACCTGTTGTATTTCTTGGTCAGTGGATCTTATCCGTGGCTATTTATTTTTAAATAAATAAATTTTAAATAAATAAATCTCTGGCTACTCATTTTTAAATCTCTAGCTACTATTACTATCTAGTCTCAACTTTTATTCCTGCTCTCACAAGTTACTGAGATTCCAACACATATTACATCTGAGGCTGCTCAGTTTGGGTTAATTCACAAAATAGGCACATGTCTTTGGTCTTGTCATTTAATGTTAATATTAAGGTTAATGGAATTAGATAATCTCCATTATTGTTTTTTTAAAATTTTTTTAATGTTTATTTTTGAGAGAGAGAGAGAGAGAGAGAGAGAGAGAGACAGAGAGACAGAGCATGAGCGGGGGAGGGGCAGAGAGAGAGGGAGACACAGAATCCAAAGCAGGCTCCAGGCTCTGAGCTGTCAGCACAGAGCCTGACGCAGGGCTCGAACTCACGAACTGTGAGATCATGACCTGAGCCGAAGTCGGATGCCCAACCGACTGAGCCACCCAGGCGCCCCTATTGTTTTCTTATTCCACGCAATTGCAGCTTTAAAAAAAATCACAGAAATAAGCTTGTGGGCATTACTTAATATCCTAAATATTTGAGAGATTATGGAAAGGGCCCTATGCAGAAATTTTAAGTATGTAATATAGGCATTATGGAATAGTTACTATCCTGATTATAAGATGATTCATGTTTCATAATAATTTGACCCAAAAGTGTATTAAGTGAAATGAAATAAATTTCTCAGTTCTCTGGCATCATTCAAAAAAAATCCTTTTATCAGATAATTTATGACAAACATTTTAAAGGTCTATATAGAAGATAGAGAAATTACTAGATAAACAATCTCCTGGAGCGCCTGGGTGGCTCAATTGGTTAAGCGTCCGACTCTTGCTCTCTGCTCAGGTCATGATCTCATGGTTCATGGGTTCAAGGCCCCTGTTGGCCTCCACACTGACAATAGAGCTTGCTTGGAATTCTCTCTCTCTCTCTCTCTCTCTCTCAAAATAAATAAATAAGCCTAAAAAGAGAAAAAGAAAAAAGATTCCCTGATGGCTGGAATCATCAATACAAATTTTAGCAGATTTAATTTAAATAAAATAAATACTCAAGAAGGTTAATATTTCCATTGTCAGGAAAGTAGCAGCAGTAGGGTTCAAGAAGACATATTATTTTTATTTTCAAAGTCTCTTCTAAGAAGAGACTTATAAATGAAATGCCTTCATTTATAACATTTTAGAGTAATGTAGAATCCTAGAATTATTGAATTGGAATGTACCTTAGAAATATTTTAATTTCTGTTCTTCTACTTGCCTAAAAGCAACTGCTTAATTTTATTAGTCTTATTCCTGTTAAGATGAATTGAAGAGATGGCTGTTTAAAAAAAAAAAGAATAGTCAGAAATTATAAAGTTTAGAATCAGCCAGGAGAAGAGAAAACTAAGAGCAAACACATGGTTGTGTTCAAATGGTTGAAATGTTATTATATTTGAGAACTACATTTGATCTGTGTGCCATACAGAAGATAACACTTATATCTTCTGAAAACTGGAGGGAATTTATAAGATGCTCCTTTAAGAAGTACTTTAATGCATGGAATGATCCAGAAACAGTGCAGGAATGAGCTTCCAGTACTACTTGTCAAAACAGTAACTTTACTAAGCAAAAATACTGAAGATTCATTCAGTCATTCAGAAAAAAATATATTTCCCATGTGCCTTGGATGAGAAACAGGAAATTAAATGCTAAGTGTAATGATGTCTCTGATCCTGAAAACACTTAGATGACAAGGGAACACAGACAAGTAACATGGAATTAGAGTATAAAGAGTAAATCTAGAATGCTATGAGAGCACATAAACACAACAAACTCATTGTGAGGAATAAGGAATTGTTTCCAGTAAATAATGATGTCTAGATCGAGATCTGAATTCTAAGTAGAGGTATCAAGAAATGGATTCAGGTGTGTGTGTGGTGTGTGATGGTTGATTTTATGTGTCAACTTGACTGGGCCACCCTATATATCTGATTAAATGTTATTTCTGGGTATGTCTGTGAAGGGATTAATGTTTGAGTCAGTCAGTAGATTGAGTATAGCAGATTACCCTTCCCACTGTGGGTGGGCCTCATTCAGTTAGTTGAAGGCCTGAATAGAATGAAAAAGCAGAGGAAGGAGGAGTTCTTTCTCTCTGCCTGACTGCCAAACTGGGACATGGGTCTTCTGCCCTTGGGCTGGGATTTACACCATTGGTGCTTCTAGTTTTCAGGAGCCTTCAGACTTGGATTGGTACTACACCATTGGCTTTCCAGGATCTCCAGCTTACAAATGGCAGACTGTGGGATTTCTTAGCCTCCATAATTGTGTGAACCAATTCTTCATAATAAATCCCTACCTACCTACCTGCCTACCTACCTACCTACCTACCTACCTACCTACCATCTCCTATTTGTTCTGTTTCTCTAGAGTATGAAAGAGGAGGGAAATGATAATGGAAGAAAAATTCTGGAATCATAGGACTTAGAATATTTTTTTCAAGTTTTCATTAAAAATTTTTTTAATGTTTATTTATTTTTGAGAGAGAGCGTGAGAGAGCAAGCATGAGCAGGGCAGAGCATGAGAGAGGCAGAGCATGAGACAGAGACAGAATCTGAAGAAGGCTCCAGTCTCTGAGCTATCAGCACAGAGCCCGATGTGAGGCTTGAACTCACAGACTGCGAGATCATGAACCTGAGCCTAATGGGATGCTTAACTGACTGAGCCACTCAGGCACCCCTCAAGTTTTTGTTTAAATTCCAGTTAGTAAACATACAGTGTACTATTAGTTTCAGGTGTACAATATAGTGATTCAACACCTCCACACATCACACAGTGCTTCTCACAACAAAGGCACTCCTTAATCCCCATCACCTATTTAACTCATCCCCCGACCCTCTACCCCTCTGGTAATCATTATTTTGTTATCTACAGTTAAGAGTCTATTTCTTGGTTTTCCTTTATTTTGTTCCCTATGTCTGTTTGTTTTGTTTTTTAAATTCCACATATGAGTGAAATCATATGGTATTTGTCTTTCTCTGACTGACTTATTTCACTTAGCATAATACCTTCTAGCTCCATTCATTTTATTGCAAATGTCAAGATTTCATTCTTTTTTATGGCTGTGTAATATTCCACTGTATATACATTCCACATCTTTAGCCATTCATCAGTCGATGGACCTTTGGACTCTTTCCATAATTTGGCTTTTGTTGATAATGTGCTATAAACATCAGGGTGCATATATCCCTTCGAATCAGTATTTTTGTATCCCTTGGGTAAATATCTAGTAGTGCAATTGCTGGATTGTTGGTAGTTCTATTTTTAACTTTTTGAGGCACCTCCATACTGTTTTCCAGAGTGGCTGCACCAGTTTGCATCCCCACCAACCTTTTAAGAGGGTTCCCCTTTCTCTGAATCCTTAATTTAGAATGTTTGATACTATTTTCTCATTGGTAAATTGGAGGTAATATAGTTACTTTGAAAGTAGTTAAGATCTATCATTTATAAAATCCCAAAATGTGTCAGGCTTTATATGAATTTTGTGCTTTATGTAGATTATCTTAATTAATTTAAAAATCAATTTGCTTATAATATCCTAAATTTTCATCCCAGGAATGTAAAAATTAGAGAGATAAACAAATTATAATATTTCACACAGTGGAAAAGCTAGGATTTGAATTCCATGTATGTAAATTTAAAATTGGTTACAATTCTACTATGCTACATATCAATTCTTCTTGATGTGGTGAAATTTATAGAATAACATTAAAAAATAAACTTTTGTTACATATGCATGTAAATTACTAAAATTTCAAATATTCATGGGGTTTTTCCTCTTTCCATAGAAGTACACTGTCATTGTTCCTTGGTTCTAAACATTACTATAAATGCATATGTATTAGGGCATCAAACACTTGATATTTGATAAATTTGTTTTTTCACTTCCTGATTTTTGTTGCTTTATTTAAAACTTATTTCCTTATCAACAGAGAGGGGAAATGGAAAGCTATTATTTTCTTACATGCTAAATTATTAAAACCACTGGTAAAATGAATCATGCATGTTGGATAATGATGCCTCCTGGAATCATGGATTTGAGCCATGGATACTTCTATTAGTGCTGCTCATTTTCATAGCCACTGCTGACCTATTTAACCTAAGTTAGTTGACTTCAAATGCATCTCTTCATTTTCAATCTGGCTTGAATGTCTTAATCTCTTTAAGAATATTACCGTCTGTTATTCTGAATGGACCAGCATCATCCCTACTATAAGAAAAAGAACTAAAATTTCAAGCCTTACTAATAACGAATCTCTATTATTTTTGGACAAAGTATTTACTTCTTTGAAATTCAACATTGGATTTGGGCATATGACTCTAGATATGCCATATTCTGTGTTTTTGCTTAAAGAAATTATGTTGTACTTACTTTTTATGGCAGAATTCTACATTGATGACTCATTCAGTTTGGGGGCTATTCAGACTCCCTATGTCTAGCACTATGAACAATACATTTTAGATATTTTATCTTATCTAAGGAATCCCAGCCAGATTTTAAACTGACCACATGCTCTGGATTTTTGTATTTTCAAAATTTTGCTGTTTATGAATTTTTTCAGAATTGAGTTTCAAGGGGTACCTGGGTGGCTCAGTCAGTTCAGCATCCAACTCTTGGTTTTGGCTCAGGTTGGTTTTGGTGCTTACAGCGCAGAGTCTGCTTGAAACTTTCTCTCTCTCAAAATAAATAAATAAACTTGAAAAAAAAGAATTGAGATTCAGTAAATTGTGAAGAATTTCTAATTTTTATTTCTAAGCTTTGCTGAAAACTCTATGAGAATAGGACCTTTCCAGTAGTAGATTCTTAAATCAAAAGCAATTCCCAGCATCTTATGTTTACATGGTTGTTCTTATAATTTCATTTTAGAAATACTTCCTTTAATGAAGCCAAATTTCTTATTGCAGAATGAACCCACATAAATCATCTAACATTAATACATATCCACAGTCTCTCTGATGCATCTGTACTTACATCAAGTGAAGGCAATGAGGAAGAGACAAGGCTCTGAGGTCTCATTCACCTCTGAAGGAAGGGTATCTGTGAGAAACCCATTCTCAGGAGAGTTGTTTACCCCTCAGAAAAATCTATTTATTCCTAAGGGATCTTTCTGGCTAACTGTTTTTGCTTCAGAGACACTCTGCATGCCTAAATCTACTTGCTCTCCCTTGTGGTTTAATGTACTGCAATTGCTGAGGTTGTTTTCTTTTTTGACTTGCTATGATTAATATTGAAATATATGCCAAGAAAATATAAATATTGAAGAAACATGGAAAGTGTATGAACATAGTTTTCACACCTGCTTTAGGAAGGAGACCACTGAAATCATTTGATATACTCTGGTATTGTAGACCCAGTTGTTCCACATTGAGAAGATTTAAAGATTATTTTCTCCCCCCACCACTTCCTACAGGGATCAAAACAAATGAATGTTATATTGAAGATAATAAACAACAGAGAGATATATAGTTATACCTTGTGGTCGGTTAAACATCAGTCTTAGGCTTAGGTCATGATCTCATGGTTCATGAGTTTAAGCCCTGCATGGGGCTCTGTGCTGATAGCACAGAGCCTGGAGCCTGCTTCGGATTCTGTGTCTCCCTCTCTTTCTGCCCTTCCTCTTCTAGCTCTCTGTCTCCCTCAAAAATAAATTAAAAAACATAATAAAAATTGAAAATTTTATTTTCTCCATATCTGTGGACATTAATGCATAGAAAAAGGAAGGAAAAAAATCAAATTTATACAGTGGTTTCCTATAGAGAAGACAGAAAGACTGAACTTGAGGAAACATATCAAGGAGGACTTTCACTTTTTCTGTAAAATCTTTTATTAATAAGAGCATATTTATTATTTCTTGTATAACTAAAATATAATTTAAAAGGCTTTTAAAAAGTTTTTTTCTTCTTCTGATTTTCTTATGGAAAACAGAGGGAGGAGAAAGGGATAAGATTGGACATCTGAAACCTAAAAGGAAAATGTGATTTAATTTAAGAATTTTAGTGTCCTATGGGTGCCTGGGTAGCTCAGTCAGTTAAATGTCTGACTCTTGATTTCAGTTCAGGTCATAATCTCATGGTTTGTGGGATTGAGCCCTGTGTTGGGCTGTGTGCTGACAGCATGGAGTCTGCTTGGGATGCTCTTTCTCCCTCTCTCTCTCTCTGACCCTCTCCACTTCTCTCTCTCTCAAAAATAAATAAATACATATTTTTTAAAAAGAACTTTAGTGTCCTGAACAAAGTCTAAAAGTGGAGATGAAGAGATGTTTTCATGTTAGAATAGAAGAAATACAGATTCACTGGATGCAAGAGCAAATGGTAAGTGAGGAATTAAGGACGGTTTAGTAGTTTTTGTCTTTGGCACCTGGGAAATTTTTTTTTTTTAGTTATGTATAGTAGTTGGTTCTGGGAAGCCATTCATGGAGAAAAAAAGTGGCTAAAATTATTCTTAGTCAAGTTGGGCCTTATGCAAACTGGGGTAAATTCCAGAGACTGTGATCTCAGGTTCCAAAATAGCCCTTTGCCTGTGCAATTTGAATTGTTCAGATGGACTATTTGATAGTTCAGTTCAATATGTTCAGTTCAATTCAACAACTATCACCGAGTATCTGCTATGTGAAAGGTATTCTGCTAGATATTATAGAAGCTTCAAGGCTTTTTTTATTTAGGGAATTTATAGACTTGTGGCAGCCATTTTATATTAATATTAATATATATTTATATTTCTATTATTTCCATTTCTATGCCAAAAGTACATAAAGGCAAAAAAGATACTGGCAAAGTACTATAAAAGGTGAAATATAGGAAGGCAAGATCAAGTACCATTGGGCAATCATGAAAAATTTAATGACGAAGCTATTTAAAGATGAGCCTTGACATACAAGTAGAATTTCAAAGTGGAGGGTGGGTGTCAAGATTGAAGTAGAGTCAACAGTGAAGCTCAAGTCAATAGTGAACAGCTTTAGGAAAGTTGCATGTACATGAAGAAACAGTTAGCTGACTGCTTTTCTTAGACTGTGAGTATGTGAAAAGAGAGAGGGAGATAGATTAAATTTTAAAGGAAAGTTGAATCCAAATTTTGGAGGACTATATCAGAGATAGGAGCAGTTGCTTCATTTAGTTGGTGTATGAGAAGTGAACATGAAAGAGATACTTATTGTTTTGTTATTAAATTTTACTTGTGCTGTATATTTAGAAAATTAATTCAAAGTGAATGATGTGTGGTTTTAGGTGGAAACATCAGAGATATGGAAGTCAGTTAGTTATCTATAGGAATAGGGTAACTGAGAGGTAGTGAGAATCTGAATCAGTATTTTGGTGGTAGAAAAGATAAGATTGCCTTAGGTAGAACTAACAGCATTGTGGAGATATTTGAATTGGATGGAATCTAGTTCCACCCATCTCTAAAATTTCATGAGTTATAACTCCAATTTATGATCAATTTTCACTGACTTTGAAATGGGTCTTTATGGGTCAGTAATTGTTAAATATGAGTTCCCTTGGAACATACCAGTTTGAGCACAGATTTTTGAATCTGCTTTGTTTTTACACTATAAATGATGGGATTCATTACAGGGGGAATGAGCAAGTAAATATTAGCAATCAGTGTGGGCACATATGGTGGAGAATGTTTTCCAAATCTGTGAACAAAAGACAGGCTGATTAAAGGGATGTAGAATATGGCCACAGACGTGATATGAGAAATGCAGGTGTTGAAGGCCTTTTTCCTCTCCTCTGGGGATGCAATGTTGAGAACTGAGCGAATTATCAGGACATAGGAAATCAGGATAAAAATAGAGTCCACTCCAGCAGTAGAGATAATTGCAGTGAGTCCAAATGCACTGTTGATCTTTGTGTCTGAACATGAGAGCTTCATTACATCAGGGTGGAAACAGTAGGAATGATGGAGCACATGACTGCGGCAGAACGATAGACGCTTGAGAAGAAGGACTAGTGGTATCAGAATGACAGTTCCCCTGGTAACGACTGCCAAACCAATCTGTGCAATCCTTTCATGAGTTAGAATGGTAGCGTATCTCAAGGGGTTGGAAATGGCCACAAAACGATCAAAAGCCATAGCCAGGAGCACTGAAGATTCCATGAAAGTGAAGAGGTGAATGAAGAACATCTGTGATAAGCAGGCATTAAAGCTGATCTCCCTGGCATTGAGCCAGAATATTCCTAGTACTGTCACCAGTGTAGAGATGCATAAGCCAATGTCAGTGGTGGACAACATGGAGAGGAAATAGTACATGGGCTCATGGAGGCTTGGCTCAGTGAGGACTACGAACAGATCAGGGTATTCCCAGAAAGAGCAGTTAAATAGAGGCAGCAGAAGGGGATGGAAATCCAGGCATGGGCCCATTCAAGTCCAGGCACCCCAATCAAGAGGAAAGTAGGGAAAGTAGAATTATGGAAAATTGGCATTATGGTCTGCAGGAGCTGAATTATCTTGTAATATCTTGATTTTCTAAATTTAGAATTTAAAAATTACTTTTTGTTAAAGTTTAATACACAAAAACTTAGTAAAGTGCACAAAACTTTAGAGTACAGCTCAATAAAGTTTGGCATCTATATGGACTCATATAAATCCTTTCAAGATCAACTGATAGACTATTACTAGCAACCTAGAAGTCTTCCTAATGCCTCATCCTAATCAATCTCTTCTCCTATTGTAACCATTATTCTGACTTCTCTTACCATAATCAATTTTCCCTCTTCTTGATCTTTATATAAATAGAATCATACAGTATATACTACTTGCCTCTGGCTTCTTTCACTCAATATTATATCTGTGAGATTTGTCAGTGGAATGAGATAGTTAATTAAGTTCAATTTAATTTCATACCTAGCTATGAAATTGGTGTTTGGTGTGTATCACTTACTACCCTGGACTCTGATCAATATTTTTTTTGTTACATTTTTTATCCTTCAACTGGATTATAAGCTTATACTTATTAATATGGTCTCATGAAAATAAGAGGTTATTTTTAGCTAATCTTTGCTTAGTAGAATTCTTTGCTCATAGGAGATATTCAATATGTTTTTTGCTAATTTCTGTTTTATTTGCCCTTTCTGAAATACTCTAACCATGAGTAGATCCTGGCCTAAGAAAATAATTGGTTCCTTTTTGCCTTGGAATTTTAGAATTATTAAATTCAGATTCCAAGTGAAAATTTATTTTGACTTAGCAGAGAACATCAGGGACAACCCAGGAATCCACTTTAGATAAGGCCAGTTCATCCTATCTCATGACATATGTTTATTAGAGGGAACTAGAGGGAAGATGCTTCAGGTCCCATGGATCTGAAGTGTGATACTCTTTTTACTTTGTAAACTAAAATACTGCCTTGTTTATCATTATGGAACCTGCCTCTATTGTGGTAAAAATCAATAAGGAAATTGATAATCTTCTTTTGTAGCATTTATACCCTGCTGTTTCACCTGGCCTTTGATTTCTTACAGGGTTATTTGGATATAGATTATATGATTGATTAGACCATGTTCCAGATGATGTTCTAAGTATTTTACATAGATTACTTCATTTGAGCCTTTGAAAAGCCTAAGAGAGAAGTATTTTTTATTTATTACAGATGCATAAAGTGAAATTTAGAAGTTTGGACAAATAGCTGAAGGTCACAAAATCTGAAAGAACAAATGTTGGGAATCATAGAAAATAAGATTTTAGAAGTTGTGCTATTAACAACTGCACTACATTTTCCAACGATAATAATAATGGTACCAATAATAATTATATAAGGCAAATGTGTTAGAGATATCTATGTCTGCAAATCTCCTAATTATTTATCATCTTTATGGTTCAGAGTTGAAACAATTATTTCAGGATTGCTTAAGTATTATATGATTGTAAATAAACTAATGAGACTTGATTTTAGCAGATTGTAATTTCTTAAGCATATTGTTGGATGCTATAATTTAAATTAATCCACTGGATACTATAAGTTAAATTAACCCATGGTGTATATATTATAAAAATGAATTTATTGCTCAAAATATATTTTAAATCTCTTTAGGATATCTATTATTCCTTTAGAATCCATCCATGATAATTTCCGTTAAGAATGCCCATTTTTATACAATTTTATCATTAACTTTTTTTAATGTTTATTTATTTTTGAGAGAGAGAGAGAGAGAGAGAGAGAGAGGGAGAGAGAGAGAGAGGGACTGAGTGTGAGTCGGGGAGGGGCAGAGAGAGAGAGACACAGAATCTGAAGCAGGCTCCAGGCTTGGAGCTGTCAGCACAAAACCCATATACCATGAGATCCTGACCTGAGCCGAAGTCAGATGTTTAATCAACTGAGCCACCCAGGCGCCCCAATGCAATTTTATCATTTAAGTGACTATATAATTTACTTATGGATATAGATAAAAATTAGTTTGACTCTTTTAATAAACATGTTACCTACTTCTACATACTTTGAATTCCATAGGCAATCTATGAACAATGTTTTTATTCATTTATTTTCCTAATTGCATACTTATCTTTATCGTAGGCTAATTTCCTAAATATTAGATCCATGTATCTTACTCTGTAATTTTTCTGCTTCAGTATCTCAAAGTCCACTTGAGCACAAGATGACTGCATCTGAATTAGTCCCCAGAACCCCTACAACTTGTATGTTCTATTTTCCTCAGTTTGATAATAGCTCGTGGTAGCTTGATGTGCCAGGCTGCCTGATCCAGAAATCTGAATGTATTTCCACCTCCCATCTGTTGATCATCAATTTCTGTCGGTACTGCAAACTGTTTGTAATTCATACAGCATATTGCTCTCACAATTTTGTTTCTAAGAATTACAATAGACTTTAATTATAAAATAATTTTAGCTAGTACTGTCTGAAACAGTCTCTCCCAGTTTTCTATTCATTTTCAAGGAAGATAAAGGATGAAAGGAACAGACCAAAGAAGTACTAATGCTAAAACTGATATCCTACATCTGAGATATTTTGAGGGTGATTAACTCCTAAGGAATATGAGATCAGTTAAGTCAAAATATAGGATAGCACTTGAGTAATCAAAGAAAGGGTAAAATTCCTCTATTCTTTTAGGAAGAAGAATTGAAGTCTGATCTTCTAGATTAGTAGTCATTGCATATAAAGAAAGGTCTGGAGTTATATCCTGCTGCAGAGGAAAATCAGTTACCATCACAAGATGGTCTGCCAAAACAATGAATAGCAACATAATCTCCCTGGAAAGACAAAATGCTGTTCTTATGATTGAAGATGTTGTAGATTCAATTAATTAAATTAATTTATGTATTCATTCACAGAAAACTATTTAAAAGAGTCCTTCATTGTATCTTACTGAATTTAGAAGCAGTGTCTGTGGAATGTTACAAAGTTAACCACCTACATGGACAGGAAGAAGTGCCTGCATGCTATGAACATGCTGACCTGAGAGGCACGCTGGTCTTCATGTCCGGGGCCTGGGCTGAAACATGTACTAGGTGAAAGGTTGGAAGATTAATGAGAGAATAGTCCTAATATTCTTAGTGAGAAGAGAAATTAATATTGAGCCAGATTCTTTGCCCCACAAAGCTCTACCTGTCATTGCTTTAATTGAATAGCACCATGAATAGGCTGTGACTAACATTCCTAGATTTTTTCTGAGAAGATTTTGGTTTTGGAGTGAAGGTTCCCCTAGACAGACATAACAGGACCAGTGTGTGAATCCAGGTCTGTCTGCCTCTCTAGGTATGCTCATTTCACTGTGCCATACTGCTTCTGGTGTTCAGACAAAATGAAAAAGAAACAAATCAGATTGCTGAAGACTGAATGGAATAAATGTGCTACAGTAGGCATAAACCAATTAGAAACAGAAGTAAAACAATGGTAAGGATGTGCCAGTGATTTTGGTTATTATATGTGTCAGGAAATATATACATAGAAGAAGCACAGCTTTGCTATGATTAGCTAAATAGTTGAAAACAAAATGTCTTTATGGAATTTGGAATTTCTGAATAGGTATCAGGTTCATGGAAGTGAACTAAAGAATGGAGAGCAAGTATAATCGGTGGCTTCAAGGGTTTGGAGACCAGAGACCTGTGGTCGGTGGAGAGAGTCTTACCTTTCAAGATGTGGAGAATTACAGAGGATACAATACCAGAGACTAAATGAATTGTTGTCTTTAACTTCCCTTCCAAGAAACTCTTCCTTGGGTTTAAGCTAAATTACTCATGATGGAGCTTAAAGTCATCAGATACATTTTATTATAGAGACAACTAAGTAGTGGTGCTGATCTGAGACTAGCTGCTTGACTTGGCCTTTAGATAGGGAGGAGAGCTTCTTTTATCCTTATTTAGAGTGGGGTATATGAAGGTCACCTATTTACCTCTCCGTATGGAAAATTTTTACAAAGGACTTTGATGGTGTAGCCATTTACCCAACTGGGATAAATACACCCTTGGGGGATTTCTGTGCTAGTCTACTGTGCTTCACCTCTCTGCCCCAAGTTATTTAGCTAGCACCAGGAAATGCGGATGCTCTGACAAGAGAAAAAGGACCAAAGAAAAATAAACATATTGACACAATAACTCTGTGTTTATGTGTTTTAATTAAAAATGATATTGAACATGAATACAGCATTTAAGATGAGGATCCAATATTTCTTCTTGATTTTTATTCTATTTGTTTCTTGTAAATAATGAATTACACAGATTTTTTTGTACAACTAAGTGGAATAACAAATATTTTGAAAGTATTTCCAGGTAATAGCATAGTGCCAAGTACATAGATCATATAAATGAAATATTTGTTGAAATCAGCAAATGGATTCCTACAATTCAGAAGCAAACAGTAAAATAGAATTACAATGTTAAGGGATTCCATGCAGGTTACACTTTCAATAGAAGAAGAAAGATTTGTCAGCATAGCCATTCAAATGGAAGCAACTCCTAGAAAAAAATAGATTGGTTCTTCTTCAGGGATTATGTTAATTAACATTCGTATAGTGATTAATTTTTCCAAGTTATTTTAGGTACATTATCTTATTTTGTCTTAGTCACTCAGGCTAAAACAAACATTTTTAATTTACCTAACATATACTGATAAACAGTACTTAACACAAAATCTGTGGTCAGTAATGTTTGTCAAATTAATTTATCGCTCACTCTTGCAGATCTATTTCAAGTCTAGAAAAGAGAACCATATAAATACGCAAAATAGAAGCCATTTTATTAAAGTCTATTTGGTTGATGATTAGGCTAATTAGCTAATAAAGTTGGTTAAATGTAGGAGTCATAAAAGTAATTTTAACCTACACTGATCATTTTATTTTAACTTGAGACATATATGTAATTTATTCATCATTGTTTGATGTAGAGTTAGGGTCTTTCAATGTAGTTCTGCAAATTGCAATTTTATATTATCTTCCTTTGTAAACCATATCTTTAATAAGCTGTATACAATTTCCATTATAATAATTATGATGACTGAAGGAAAAGCAAGTAGCCTACAGTGTACTTACTGGGGGCAATTAGGATTTGCTAACTAGAGAGTGATCTATGAGTGTTCAACTGGCTGCTAGCATTAGTCAGTATGTTTTACAGAGGGAATACATATGGCAAGTTTATTCAGTAGAACTTGCATGGGAATCTTTTTTTAATTAAGTTTTATGGGTATATAAAGAGCTGTATATATTTACTGTATACAATTTGATGAATTTGGGAATACATATACAACTGTGAAAGGCCATAAATGTATTCCTCCCACCCCCTTTTGTATTATTTTATGTGTGTGTGTGGTAAAACACTTATCATAATACCTATCCTCTTAGCAAGTTTTCAGTATACAATACAATATTATGATATACAGACCAACAGGTATGTGAAAAGATGCTCAACATTAATAATCATCAAGGAAATGGAAATCAAAACCACAATGAGATATCACCTCACATTTCTTAGGATGCCTATCATTGAAAAAAAAGAACAGCAACAAAAAACAAATACTGGTGAATATATGGAGAGAAGGGAACACAGCATTGATGGGAATTTAAATTGGTACAGTCTTATAGAAAACAGTATGGAGGTTTCTTGGGGTGCCTGGATAGCTCAGTAGGTTGAGTGTCCGACTCTTGATTTCAGTTCAGGTCATGATTCCAGGGTCATGGGATCAAGCCCCTTGTTGGGTCTGTGATGACAGCATGGAGCCTGCTTGGGATTCTCTCTCTCTCTCTCTCTCTCTCTCTCTCTCTCTCTGCTTCTCCTCTGCTCACACTCTTGCTCTCTTTCTCTCTCTCAAATAAATAAACATTATATATATATATGAAAAAGGAAACAGTATGAAGGTTTCTTAAAAAATTTAAAGGAAGCATTAGATGCCCCTGGAGAAGAGCTTGGTCAAGTATTTTCAAAGTAAAACTTTTAATCATAAAACATACAGTTAATGGGGCACCTAGGTGGCTCAGTTGATTAAACATCTGACTTGATTTTGGCTCAGGTCATAATCTCACAGTTCCTGGGATCCAGCCCCACGTTGGTCTCTGTGCTGAGCCTGCTTGGGATTCTCTCCCTTTGCTCCCCCATTTGCACATGCTTGCACAGGAGCACACATTCTCATGCTCAAAATAAATAAATAAACATTAAAAAAAAAAGAGCACTGGGTGTTATATGTAAGGGATGAATCACTAAATTCTATTCCTGAAATCATTATTACACTATATGTTAACTAACTTGGATGTAATTTAAAAAATGATAATGAATTAAAAATAAATAAAACAATAAAACAAAAAACCAAAAACAACAACAAAAAAGAAACATAGAGTTAAGTTGCTACAGACATTTTGTGGTTGGTTTTGCATATTTTCTTCAATTCTTATAATTGTCCCAGGCTAGAAATTACGTTTTTTTAAGGTTTAATGGTATACAGCATTATTTGTTATTAGTAACAAAGCATCTAGTATTATATTGAATTCATAAAACAGTAATTGTCAGAATAAGTAATTCTTTAATATAATAAATATGAAAATTTTATGGAGAATCTAAATGTAGACATGAGAGACATTTTATTGTTTCTATGTCTAACACAGATTTTTAATCTTGATTATTTTTTAATCATTGCTTCAGAATATCTGAATCTGTCTCTGCTGGCCTGCAGGAAAGATATGACATGCTAATAATATATGTGTTTATACTTTATAAATTTACGTAACTCTCTTGCTATTCATCTAATCAGTGATTTTGTAATCCCTGGTACTTTTGCCTTGAGGAGTTTTGCTAATGGGAAATTTTCAATTTGAAATTTTCTTCTGTTTAATCAATCATTTAATTCTTAGGATTCTGACCACTGCCTTAAAGACATTTGTCTTTAATCAAATGTTCTTAATGTAATCTATTGGATAAAAAATAGGTATATGAGTGGTGTTGAGCAATTTTTTGGTGAAATATTTCCCCTTTTCTGATAGACCCAAACATAGAAGTGGGCCCAATCTGCTGGTCCTGTAGTTGTGAACCTGATTGATCACTACTAGAGACTTAGATACCTGACCTAAGAAGGGTCAATCAGATGTTTTTCTCATAAGCATTTTTAACATTGTATTTCAGAATAATTTCTGTGTTATAGAAAAGCTGCAAAAACAATAGTAAAATTTTCATATGTCCTTCACCCTGATACTTCATTTGCTGAGTATTTGTAACTTCAAGGGAAGC
Organism: Acinonyx jubatus; assembly: GCF_027475565.1. Lineage (NCBI taxonomy): Eukaryota > Metazoa > Chordata > Mammalia > Carnivora > Felidae > Acinonyx > Acinonyx jubatus. The sequence goes on along the minus strand of NC_069390.1, from coordinate 53,495,374 downwards.
CTGTGAAGATTGAGAAATGGCAGGCTTTTAAACTTCTCCTGAGCAGCCCATAGCTTCTCTGGCTTCTTTGTCTTGGGTTTGGTTGTTTGGCTCCTCCTTGTATTGCCCTACATACTTTCTTAATTTGATAGATGTGCTTATTATTAAGTGTGCCCTTCACATCTCTGATTATCTCACTAGTCCTAGTTCTGAGCTTTTAATCCATCTTCCCATTCCATGGAGGTCGTATTTCCATGAGCTGTTTTCAGCTGATGATTGAATATGGCAGGGTAACTAAGATAGGCCCATTCCTAGAAGGCACAGGATTCCTCTGACAGATGACTTTGACTTGAGGATACCTAATGGCCTTGACTAACTCTGTTTAGAACTGCATGGCAGTCTGGGATGATTCTTTCCACCAAAACTTTTTTTCCTTATTTTTCTGTTTAACTCACGGTGAAGCTTACATTAAAGTATGACAGTTCTTCCAGCTTCCTTCTTGTCCATTCTTGACTTCTTCTTGAAATGTTCCCTAGCCCCTTGTTGGCTGTTTGTCTATTTTGCTCCAGGGATGTCATGCTCTATTAACCATCCCCACAACTGCTTTCACTTTGAACTCTATTGCGTGTTCTTTGGATCTTGTTGGTTTTTATGATAATTGCAGCCCTCTGGTTTTTGGTGATTATCTGGCCTCTGTTATGTCCAGACCTCATCATATACATGGATATTAATGAGCCTGTCTCAGTGACCTTATCTCCTGTTGTTCCTGGTCAGCAGAAAAGAGCTACTTCTCAACTTCTTAGTGATGCTGGTTTCATTTTCACAGCTCATTCCTAATGAACTTAGTGAATGGTGTGTCCTCTAGGCCTCTCATGGAACACACCCTAGGGCAGATCTTCTGACCTTATATAATCTATCCATCCTGGTGTGCTCACTTTTCTCAGCCACTATTCTATTGCTTAAAGAATTGTTCATAAAAGAAGTAGAATCAGGAAATCAACATAGATTAAAAGAAAAAGAGGAAGGAATATGTTATTTTGGGGTGGGAAGTAGCAGAATTCAATTTGAAGTTAACCTGTTGCATTTGAGGAATGGTAAGAGTACAAGTCTAGTTAGAAAACCTGGCTAATTGGGGTGTCTGGGTGGCTCAATCAGTTAAGCATCCAACTCTTGGTTTCAGCTCAGGTCATGATCTTGTGGGTCATGAGATTGAGCCCCACATCAGGCTCCACACTGACAGCATGGATCCTGCTTGGGATTCTCTCTCTCCCTCTCTCTCTCTGCACCTCCCCCACTCATTCTCTCTCTCTCTCTCTCTCTCAAAATAAATAAATAAACTTTTAAAAAAAGGAAAACCTGGCTAATGAAGTAGATAAGCAAGCATGTTTTACTACAAGTCTAAGAGACTTTATCCATCCTTCTGAAGGAAACATTTTGATTCCATTTTTTCCATAATTGATCAGATGACAGTTTCCTGGATGGATAAATTAAAGAGAGAAAAAAAGGCAAGGGACACAACAGATGTGCATGAATGAAAGAATCAGGACATATACAGTGTATGGAAAAACATAATGAAAAAAATCATGCCTTCACACGCACAGAGCTTTTTTTTTTTCTTGCCATCCTCTTTTATTTTCTCTTGTGACCTATAGGATGAACTATTCAGATCCTTAAGACTCCCCATGATAATCTTTTTTCAGTGGTTTCCCCTTGAGCTACAAACTATTAGAATGTTAATTTAGTGAATTTACCTCAATCCCACTCAATATACTAAGCCAAGTACTAGTTTATTCCCTTTAATGAATTATACTAAGTAACATGCATATGTAGTATGCCAGACATTTCGTAGATCAACAGTATAACTCAACCTAAATAAAATTATGCAAATATTTTCTTGCACCTTATAAAGTTCCCTAAATATATCAAAAGTATTTCCCTCTTGCCATTATCTTGTTCACTTTCTTAACTCTAGATATCCTCCAGAGATAGGCTCAATCACAGCAAACTTGGCAATACTGTGGCCCTTTGAGCATCTCACATATAAGTCCCTCAACTCTAATATTCCCAGGTGTTCTATCTTTCTGAAGCTCCAGTCAGCTAACAGACATATAGAATTACCAGAGCAAAAGTCCCCCATACATTCAGGAAGCACACCCAAATTTCTAAACTAAATCTACAAATCAATACCTTTATAGAATAGTATTGTTCAAGCAAAAGATGTTCTTTAAGCAACTAATACAAATCCTACTATCTAAAGTCACTTAATAGAATCCAATGGGTAGAGAAAACAGAACAAAAAAAGAGGAAAAGTTTTGTATATTCTTCAATGCTGTGTCCAGATAGGACCTATGAATTTAAAACTCAGAAGAGTATTCTTCCATGAGGAGTAAAATGGTGATGCAGTACTTCTCACCTTCTTCTAGTTTCTTCCAAAATATACGTCTCCTCTATTTACCTTTGGAAACATTTTCAACTTAGATGGCAACACAAACAAGAGGTATAATTTTGCCTTATCAAGTTAGTACATTACTTTATATTTGTTTATGTCACTGCTTCACACACTAGACTTTAAGCTTCTTGAGTGCAGAGAATATGTTCTTTTGAATTTTTGATTTCTATTGCTTCTCACAAAGCCAAACATAAAGTAGGATCCCAGTTGCTTGTGTGCTGGCAAATTGAATCTCTGAAAACTAAGAAGTCCTCATTTGTAGTGTTTTTCAGTTCCCAGGTATAAATGGTTTTTTCAAGCTGCCAGGACATGGTGGAACACAGAGTTGAGATGAGATGCACAGCATGGCTGCCTGTAAGCTGATGTGCGCTGGCTCCACGTGTGCTGGCCTTTTTTTTTTTTTTTTTTTTCAGGCTTGTATTCTCCAGAGGAAAAGTTATCTGATGTTGTCCGTGACTCCATACAGGCCGTAACAGTTCAGAGAAAGTGACAAGTTCTAAATACAAGTCTAAATAATACAGCTTAACAATACAGCTGTATCCAAGTGTTTGTGGGCTACATGAAACATCCCTCCTATTGATTACTTTTACAACTGCAATAAAATTGATGTGACTCCACTTTCCTCTTCATTTTTGTACCATTTTATACAACTGACTTTTAAGCTTCTGCCTGTCTCTTAAATTGATATGGTTACCATAAGTTTTTTTTTAGGAACAAAATATTTTAGGTACGGCCATGTATAGCTGTTTATAGGCTGAACATCATAAATTATTTATCTCGATTCTTTGGTTGGTTAAGATAGCCATAGTAGGTCCTTTGTGGCATTTGTGAAGCCTCTGAAATTTTATGGAAAATCTGAACGTGTTTATATGTGATTTTTCTGTGGAGAAGTCTTCATCCATTTCATTAGACTCCAAAGGGACTGTTATGCTTTAAAAGGTTAAGAAGCTCTGCTTCAAACTATTTCTAGTTCTCCAAAGTTCCCATTCCTGTAATGAATTAGCAAATGCCCCTAATCCTTGAAGCTGTGCTATTGGCTGTCCAATACTAAATATTGATCTCTGGCTTACATGGCATGACATATCTATTCTAATCTTTTGAACTATTAACTATGAATGAAGAAAAAAAACTATAGTCTAAGAAAGACAACACAACTTTCTTTTAAGGCATGATATGTAAACATGAAGATTCTTTTTCAGTTCTTACTTTTGATCTTATAATACTTTTCCTAGATGCTTTTGGCAGAGTGTTAATACACTAGTGAAGAGCATGGCATCTAAGACGCAGAAAGCCTGGATTCAAATCTCAACCCTCAGCCATGTCAGATGTCTGGCCTTTGATGGCCTAAATGTCTTTAGGCCTCACTTTCTTCATCTCTAAAATGTAATTAATATTGTATAGTTCACTGACCTCTTTGAAGAGTAAATGGAATATGTCTTAAAAGCTGTTAGTAGAACACATAGTATAAAGTAGTCACTAAATGTTAATTACTCTGAGTATTTTCTTATTTCATTATCAATGATTTTCATGTTTCCCTTTTGGACTATAAAATTCTTGGGATGTGACATATTTATGACTGAAAACACAAAGCCACTCTCTAAATATTTGTTGATTAAGGAATAAAATGACAAAAAAAAATCTGATAGACAGTAACTTACCAGGACTACTTTTCTACAGTGAAAGTCACTTTTTTCAGGTTTTTCTCAAACAAACAGCTCTGTTTGTTTTGCAAGGAGAAGACTGAGTATAGCTTTGCGAATCTGTTTTGTTTTTACACTATAGATGATGGGGTTGAGCACTGGAGGAAAAAGCAGGTATATATTAGCCATCATCGAATGGACCACTTTGGGGGCTGATGGACCATAGCGATGCACCAAGGATAGGCTCATCATGGGGATGTAGAAAATAGCGACCGCTCCAATGTGGGACACACAAGTGCTGAAGACCTTATGGCGTTCTTCAGGGGAGGCAATACTGAGCACACAGCGAATGATCAAGATATATGACAAGATAATGCATGGTGTATCTACTCCTGTGGTCAGGATGAGATCAATTAATCCACAGATGCTGTTGGCCTGAGTATCTGAACATGCTAATTTAATCACATCTGGGTGGTAGCAGTAGGAGTGGGAAAGGACATTTTCTCTACAGAAATAGAGAGGCTTAAGGAGCAAAAGTAGTGGTACTATTAATACTACACTACGTATAATCATTAACAAGCTCATCTGAATTATTCTGGAATTAGTGAGAATAGTAGTATACCTCAGAGGATCACAGATGGCCACATAGCGGTCAAAAGCCATAGCCACCAGCACCCCAGATTCTATGACTGTAAATCCATGAAGAAAAAACATCTGGATAATGCAGGTATCTAGATTGACTTCTTTTGCATCAAACCAGAGGATACCTAATGTTGTTGACATTGTAGAAATGGCCAACCCCAAGTCAGCAGCTGAAAGCATAGAGAGGAAATAGTACATGGGTTCATGGAGACTCTGCTGGGTAATGATGACAAACAGGATCATGCTGTTCCCAGAGAGGGCAATGGCATAGAGACAGCAGAAGGGGATAGAAATCCATGCATGGACAGACTCTAGGCCAGGAATTCCAGTCAATAAGAAGGTTGGAAATTTAGATGTCAAGTTACTTAAGATCTGCATGTTTTCCTGGATTCGTAGCATGCTGTCCTCACAATGCTCACATCCTATAGGAATAATAAATTACATTGTCACACAAAAATTTCTAGATAAATTTTCTTCTGCTTAAGGAGAGCTATATAGGTCATAGATAAATACTCTATCATTGAGAAAACTCTAAATCAAACTCTATTTTAAGTATATATACTTTTAAATTCAAGGAAAATATGTCTAATTTATGATGATAATTATTTGCTATACTGACAGAATTTTAGTTCATAAGATTCTATGGATGGATAATTACTATATAATAGATAATATAATTCAATGCATTCCATTTTGAATAGGTTGTATATTAAATGACTAAGAGAAACCCACCTAAAGGTATCCGTGGCTCTCCAGTGCCCACATGGGTATCAATTTCCAGGCAAAAGTCTCCAGATTTTTGCTGATAATATCCAGTTGGAAGTTATCATTATATAAGTGCCATTTCAATCCAACAGTGTGGGTGAACAACCTCAGAGGGTAGATTTACAAAAGAAAACCAATGAAGACCAACTCCATAGAAGTTACTGGAGAGGACTATATACACTAAAGCAAGGCTAGACGCTTTACAGGAACCATTTAAACCAAGAGAGATGATGATATGACTGGGTGTTACATGAACAACAATGTCAAAGTGCTTAAGTGGTCAAATCTTCTAAGGATTAAAAATTTCAAATGCACCCAAGGAGCATAGTGACCCTAGAAAAAACAGTTGAGTCTAGGGATGACAGCTGAGAAGCTGCTACAGTGTCTTGAATGAATGGAAAAATGAGTATTAGAGGCACAGGTAAATTATTTTGGGAAGTCATCAGTGAAAGCAAGTGGAGAAATAGGCCATCACTAAAGAAGACCAGAGGTGGATGGAAGATTTCTACAAGATTAGACAAACTTAGAGAAATATATATATTTATAAACTGAGGCTACAGATATAGAAGATAGTGAGAGATTGAAAACATAGAACAATAGAGATTAATTGGTATAGAAAACTCAGTAAGAAAGTAGTAGGTGATTGAATACAGAGCATAACAGTAATTAACCCTCAGAAAGATAAGGATCACCATTTCCATTGACCTTCTAGAATAAGTGGCAAAAGAGTAGATTGATGGAGGGTCATGTGAGGGAATTATGAGGCAGTGCCTGTTTGGGATTTTTTTTTCCTTTTTTTAAAATTGTGGTCAAATAAATCTAATATAAAATTTACCATTGTTAGCATTTTTAAGTGTACATTTCAGTGGTATTAAATACATTCATAATATTGTACAAGCATTATCACCATCCATCTCCATAACTCTTTTCTTCTTGTAAAACTGAACTATATACCCATTAAACACTCAGTCCTCTTTCCCCAATTATCTATGTAGAGTTCTCACTACTCTTAACATCTCATATAAGTGGAATCACACAGTATTTGTCCTTCAGTGACTGGTTTATTTCACTTAGCGTAATAACCTGAAGAGTCATCTGTGTCATAAAGTATGTCAGAATTTCCTTTTGTTTCTAACCAGTGCCTACTTTTTTTCCTTATGAATTATTAGGGGGAAATTTGCTGCTGTTCAAAGCGTGTGGAGTGATGGAGGCTGGTTTGAGGACATGATAGAGGATTTAAATAGATGTTACAGGGAATAGAGGAGACAGTTGAATCAATACACACAGAAATGTTATATATATTATAAAATCTTGTTCAATTAAAATGTTTAACATAATTTTGAAAGCAATACATTTAATTGTTGAATTGTTAAAATCAATTCTAGGAAGACTTAAATCAAATAATACCAATGGTAGTTGTTGTAATGTTAATACTTTTCAATCAAGCTTTTAACAATACTAGGTAAAGTTTATTATCTGAGAGTAAATACCCCATAATAAGCATATATGTTACAATTCCTTTTAGGTACTTTCTGTGGTTCCTTTTTAAACTCTAGTTCTCAAGGTTTCCATTCAGTCTGTGAAAAATCATAATTTTTATCTATCAGCTAGTAGGAATCAGATATCTGTGTGGTATGTGGATCCCTTAAGACAAGATGAATCCTAGTGTTACCTGACTTTTCTGAAAGTTCATATGAATATTTGTGAATAGGCAACAATCAAAGTGTAAATTCAACACAATGGACACCTTTTTCTACCTTCTTACCAGCTCAACGTGGAAAGAGGAGCCTTCTTTGTCTTCACTCTCAGAGAGAGAACGAGATACAGTTCTGGAGCCATGGACTTTATACCAAAGTGGGTTTGATCTGTGGGGCCATTAGTGAAATGTGCATCTCCCTGAGGCCATATTCAGAGGAAAACTGAAATCTTCTGTCTCCATCTGTAAATACAGGACAATGCTGTATAATCTCAGAAGGATTTTAGCCACTAACTCAAGTGACTAGTAATCCACAGGGATTAAATGCAAAACATGTAATTATCCATATAAATGGAGAGTTTAGACAGTGTTCTAGGCCCTGTGGAATAGAGGGATGCATGTTATGGATTAAGGATTATCAGTATGCTGGGAAGACAGTACAGCAAACCAGTGTTCATTGGAATAACAATTATAGTGACAATTAGGAGAGAACATATCCCCCCAGTTTCCAGGCCCCTATCCTTACATTTTTGCATTGACACAGCGGGAGGATGATATATCCACTCCCAAACCATCTCTGCCCAGACACTCACTAGCTTTTCCCCAAGAAATGGGTCAGCTCTTCACATATAAATTGGGACTTCTTAAGCTAGTAGTTGAGTCACTGTGGGTGAATGAGTTCTCATGTGCATGTGTTCTTGCTCTCATACTTGCTGTTTTCCTGTGGTATTAAGTTCAGGGGCCTAAGACTCCTCGGGGAGTGTGACCATTGTTGTCAATGTGGACAGTTGCATTATGGAAGCAGGTTACTTTTTAGTCCTAGCAATTCTAATTCATTAAATTTTTTTTCATGTTTATTTATTTTTGAGAGAGAGAGAGAGCAGGGGAGGGGCAGAGAGAGGAGACACAGAATCTGAAGCAGGCTCCAGGCTCTGAGCTGTCAATACAGAGCCTGATGCGAGGTGCATTCTTATACACTAACAATGAAGCAACAGAAAGACAAATAAATAAACTGATCCCATTCACAATTGCACCACGAAGCATAAAATACCTAGGAATAAATCTAACCAAAGATGTAAAAGATCTGTATGCTGAAAACTATAGAAAGCTTATGAAGGTAATTGAAGAAGATATAAAGAAATGGAAAAACATTCCATGCTCATGGATTGGAAGAATAAATATTGTCAAAATGTCAATACTACCCAAAGCTACCTACACATTCAATGCAATCCCAATCAAAATCGCACCAGCATTCTTCTCGAAACTAGAACAAGCCATCCTAAAATTCATATGGAACTACAAAAGGCCCCGAATAGCCAAAGGAATTCTCAAGAAGAAGACCAAAGCAGGAGGCATCACAATTCCAGACTTTAGCCTCTACTACAAAGCTGTAATCATCAAGACAGCATGGTATTGGCACAAAAACAGACACATAGACCAATGGAATAGAATAGAAACCCCAGAACTAGACCCACAAACGTATGGCCAGCTCATCTTTGACAAAGCAGGAAAGAACATCCAATGGAAAAAAGACAGTCTCTTTAACAAATGGTGCGGGGAGAACTGGATGGCAACATGCAGAAGAATGAAACTAGACCACTTTCTTACACCATTCACAAAAATAAACTCAAAATGGATGAAGGACCTGCATGTGAGACAGGACACCATGAAAACCCTAGAGAAGAAAGCAGCAAAAACCTCTCCGACCCAGCCACAGCAATTTGTTACTTGACACATCTCCAAAGGCAAGGGAATTAAAAGTAAAAATAAACTATTGGGACCTCATGAAGGTAAAAATCTTCTGCACTGCAAAGGAAACAATCAACAAAATGAAAAGGCAACTGACAGAATGGGAAAAGATATTTGCAAATGACATATCGGATGAAGGGCTAGTATATAAACTGTATAAAGAACTCACCAAACTCCACATCTGAAAAACAAATAATCCAGTGAAGAAATGGGCAGAAGATATGAATAGACGCTTCTCTAAAGAAGACATCCAGATTGCCAACAGGCACATGAAAAGACTGACTCTTGATTTCAGCTCAGGTCAATATCTAGTCCCACATGGAGCTCTGTACTGGCAGCATAGAACCTGCTTGGGATTATTTCTCTTCCTCTCTTTCTTCCCCTCTCAAGTTCGTTCTCTCTCTCTCTCTGTCTCTCTCTCTCTCAAAATAAATAAATAAACTTAAAAAAAAAAACAAAAGAAATAACATGGCTGGTAACTCTAGGGCTTCTAGAAATTAGTGAATCCCAAAACTCTTCCATGATGGTCCATACCTAAGATACACACATTGAGAACTGGAAATCAAAGACTGAGTGAGACTCCAGGTTTATCTGGGTTTGGGGATAAGGCCAAGGCTCTGCTAAGTGAGGCATCATACCTCCTTGGGCCTTTCTTCTTCTTCTGCTTTCTGACCTCTAGCCTCAAAGATAGAGTAAGATTAGTTAGTGACCTCAGGCATAACAGATGTAGCAGAGAATCAATAATAAATACATAGTCAGGTCATCAGGGTATAAGTGGGTGAGGGTGATGACTGTAGATTGTAGCAGGTGCTGGAGGAGGTTGGAGGAGGGGATTTTAGGATGAACTATGAACTTGTTATGTTCATAACCCCAGCACCAAACACAGTACTGGCACATAGTAAGTGGTGAAGAAATGCTTGTTGACTTTGAGCATGAAATACATCATACTAATAACACTGTGTTTGGCTCCGTGCAGAGTAGACAATACTGATGATGCATTATTCCCCTCTTGAAGTTACTGTAGAACTGAGCTCAGACAGCAGATCTCAGCCCTGAATAATGTTTAAAAACCAGGAGAAGCTGACCTGCTTTTGTTAAGTTCTGACTGGCTTCTCTTAGCCACTAGGTCACCCTAGAGGTGTGTGCTGAGAGAAGAGAGGCACTGGGATGACTCTGCCCATGTACAAATGGGAAATCAAGTCTCTTGCTCAAAGTACTCACTTGATAGTTTTTGGAAATGAGTACAGGTGCCTGGAGTTAGTTACAGATTTGATGTCCTGGACCCACTAGTTCTTCAGGTTGTAATGAAGGCAATCTTCTATTTTCACTGATTCATGATACTTAAGGGTACTTCTAGTCGTGATAGAGCTGCACAGTTTAAGTAAGTAGGTTTTCTACTGGAGCTGGAATTCAGTGTGCTTCATTTGATCGTTTCATACTAACTAGGTTCTCTGATTGCCATTTTCTCCTGTCTCTGTGGTAGTCCCATCCTCTCATAGAATAATATTTGGTGCAACATAATCACTTCATAGGTATTTCTTGAAGATAAATGTAAAATGTTCCAATATTTTATATTTGTAAATAAAAAGAAGTGAGTGAGGGACAAATTGTTATTTATCTGTCAAAGGTATCTTATCAGACAGATAACAACCTTCAAAGTTTCCATGGGAATAATGAAAGGAGGCCTTGGGACTGAAATGTCTTGTATCCCATTTTGGAGGAAGGAGGCAAAAATGGACCTGCCAATGCCATCTTGTGGTCAGGAGTGGAATTGTTGTGACGATGGTACCAGGCACATGTAAAAATTTAATCATTCATTCATGCAAGTAGGTTGGTTTTTTGTTGTTGTTTTTTTTTTTTTGTTTTGTTTTTATAGTCAGCTAAGTTTGGGAAAGAATAGTGAATAATTATGTATAATTTTATATTCAAGTAAGAGGAACAGATGGTGAATAAGTTGGAAATAAAATATTTGTGTTGAAAGAAAATTGATGATATGTAAGTTGATAGGTAAGATATGTTGAGGTATGTGAGTTAAGAAATACCTCACTGAGAAAGTGGTATTAGTTGAGATCTAAACGGTGTTGAGAGGAAGATAGAATATTCTAGAAAATGACAGGTGGAGGAAGTGGGAAGGTTTAGGTCAAAGCACTAAAACGGATAAGAAGTGAATATATTTGAGGAGTGCCTGAGTAGCTCAGGAGGTTCAGTATCCGACTTTGGGTCAGGTCATGATCTCACGGTTAGTGAGTTGGAGTCTTGCATCAGTCTCTGCTGTCTGCACAGAGCCTGCTTTGGATCCTCTGTCTTCCTCTCTCTCTGCCCCTCTCCTTCTCTCTCTCTCTCAAAGCGAGATATTTTTGTATAAAAATAAATTTAAAAATATTAAAAAAAAAGCAGTGAGGGGTACCTGGGTGGCTCAGTCAGTTAAGCGTCCGACTTCAACTCAGGTTATCATCTCACGATTCATGAGTTCAAGCCCCACGTCAGGCTCTGTGCTGATAGCTCAGAGCCTGGAGCCTGCTTCGGATTCTGTGTCTCCCTCTCTCTCTGCCCTTCCCCCATTCACGCGCTCTTTCTGTCTCTGAAAACTTAATACAAGTAAAAAAAAAAGTTAAAAAAAAAGAAGTGAATGTATTTCGAGGAAGAATAGAAAGGGCAGAAGCATTGGAAAAAGGTAAAAACTGGTATGTTGAAAAAACAGAATATACTACTTAACAATAATAGGAAATGGATTACTTATAAAAAAATGCAACAGTATGACTGAATCTGAAAATATTTATACCGAATGAAAGATACCAGACTCGAAAGAATGTATTATTTATTATTTCATTTATGAAAGTTTTAGTGAGAGAGAAATTAATCTATAGTGAATGAAATCAGATCAGGGTTTTCCTGGTTTGGGTACAGAGGTGGTGATTGACTCCAGAGAGGCAAGAGAAACTTTTCTGAAGTGATGGAAATGTTCTATGTGTTAATTGGGCTGGTAGCTACAGAGGCATTTATATGTGTCAGTACTCTTCAAACTGTGTGTTAAAATACTTACATTTTATTGTCACAAGTTATTCAACAACAAAGCTGATTTTAAAAAGAGGAAGAGGCACTCACAATCACTAACTGATTTGCTGATAACAGTATCACAGTCCCTTGACAACCCTAAAATTTGGGAATCATGAAAATGCTCTTTCAGAATACTTATTCATTTCTGGGGACACTTTTAGTCTCCAATAGTGTTTCTTCTGGGGGAAGCAAACATGTTTCTGATTCTCCTTAAAGTACTTTCAACTGATGTTGGTTTTCGTATCATAAAGCCTGAGTTCCTAGACCCTCTTCACTGTTGGCTTTGATGGGAGAGTGTGCAGGATGATAAAAAGACCAATGCAACAATTGTATTGGATGTCTTTTACCTTGTTTGTGTGATGGTATTATGTATGCATGCATATATCCAAACTCATATAAATGTATATATTGATGTATAAATAAATATGTATACCTATTTTATACGTATACTCTATAAAGTTGAAAGACTAAGAAAAAGTAAGCAAAATACATTTTTCTAAAATAACTTGAAATTTTAGTTTAAAAGTAAATTAAATATTTACAAATACTAAAACTCTTTGTGACTTTCTCATTCCCTTAACCATAAATATAGTTATCCTCAGAAGAAAATCTTTTGCATTCTTTTCCACAACTTCTTCATTCTGAAATCCATTGTCATCTGGGAATAGGAAATTTTTGTAAGGAAAGACCAACACTCAGCATACCTAATACTCATGGTTACTGGTCTCTGAAAGTTGTGATTCTGGCACCAATTTCATATCTGGATTTTCAAGCTTTTTGGGAAGTTATCCTATTCAGGAGTCCTTCATCTTTTTAGATTGTCCCCTCCGTTCCCCTAGGGTTTGGCACTGAATTAACCTTTTCTGTACACTTCTGTTGTTGTTTCAATTACCTTTTTCTCATACTAAATTAAATCTCATCAACCAAGGATAATTTTAAAAAATAATTTGGGGCACTTAGGTGGTTCAGTTGGTTAAGCGTCTGACTTTGGCTCAGGTCATGATCTCGCAGTTGGTGAATTCGAGCCCCACGTAGGGCTCTGTGCTGACAGCTCAGAACCTGGAGCCTGCTTCAGATTCTGTGTCTCCCTTTCTGTCTGCCCCTTCCCTGCTCACACTCTGTCTCTCTGTCTCTGTCTCAAAAATAAACAAACATTAAAAATTTTTTTAAATACATTAAAATGCAGAAAGAAAATTAGAATGTCATAAATCTCTCACTCCTCTGAGTTGCTATTATTAGTATTTGGATTAATTTCCAGAGTCTTTTCCTATGCTTATATATTTCTTTTCAGAACTGGTATCACCCCTATGGGCAAATGTTATTTTTCTTTTTTCTTTAATATTCTATCTTGTCCATTTTTTTTTTACATCTTTACATACTCTTTGCAAATACATTAGTTAAATGATATATGATATTCAGTTGCTCTGTCTTCATCTGGGTCTTATAGATCAATATATGAATGTTTTCCTCTTTTTTTGTTTTATAAATAATGAATCTATACATTTTTTTTACTTATAAAATAAAATCCTATTTTTTAAAAAAATGTTTATTCATTTATTCTGACAGGGAGAGAGAGAGAGAAGGGAGGGACAGAGAAAGAGCAGGGAGAGAGAGAATCCCAAGCAGGCGCTGTGCTGTCAGTGCAGAGCCTGATGTGGGCTCTATCTCATGAACTGTGAGATCACGACCTGAGCTGAAATCAAAAGCTGGAGGCTTAACCAGCTGAGCCACCCAGGTGATCCTCAAATTCTATTTTTATAAAAGAGATTCCATGTGAGGAAAAATATGTACTTTTTAACTGTTTTGGTGGGAAAACAATTTTTAAGTTTGTTTGTTTGTTTGTTTGTTTATTTATTTATTTATTTATTTATTTATTTATTTATATTTGAGAGAGCGAGAAAGAGACAGAGAGCACATGTGTGAGGGGGGGAAGGGCACAGAGAGGGAGAGAGAGAATTCCAAACAGGCTCTGCACTGTCAGCATGGAGCCTTATGTGGGACTGGATCCTAGGAATCATGAAATTATGACCTGAGCCAAATTCAAGAGGTGAATGCTCAACTGACTGAGCCCCCATGTGCCCCTGTTTTGGTGGAAGTTTGTAATCACCTTTTTAACAAGGTATACCAACTTATACTTCTACTGACAGTTTAAAAGTATTTTCAACTTTGTGATCTGTGGAAGATAGCATTCTTTTTAAATCTTCACTAATTTGATAGGTGGACATATTTTTTATTATTTTAATATTTTATTGTGTTTTGGGCATTGGTCAACTCAGGATTAATGATCAATCACATTTCCCAGAGAGCTTTTATGGGCATTCTAAAAATTGGTCCTTTTCCTCTAGAAGGTTGCTAACCTCTGGACCTTTTGTTCACAGAAAAGACTTTGTGCTGGCCTGGCAAACTTTCTGCATCTATATGTTCCTGGATCAGTGTGGGGGGTGGGGCGTGGGTTGGCTATGTTGCCATGACCCTTGGCTCAGGGATCTTTTCCACAACAACCTTGAATAACCCTGTTCCTGATCTGCTTGGTTCTAACTCCATAGATGATGGGGTTGAGCATGGGAGGAACCAGGAGATAGAGATTGGCAAACATGATATGTACTGCTCGGGGCACATGATGTCCAAAGCGGTGGGTGAGAAAAGTGAAGAGGGCAGGGATATATAAAGCCAAGATGACACAGATATGGGATGCACATGTACCAAAAGCCTTGAGCCGGGCTTGACCAGAAGGCAACCCCAGAACAGTTCTCAAAATCATCACATAGGATACACTGATGACACTCATATCAAAGCCAACCACAGAGAAGGCCACAAAGAGCCCATATGCACGATTTACTCTAGTATCTGCACATACCAGCTTTAGCACAGCCATGTGTTCACAGTATGGCTGGGGAATGATCTGGTTGGGGCAGAAGGGCATCCTGGAGACCATAATGCAGAAGGGGCTCACCAACAGCAATGCTCTCATCATCACAGCTGCTCCCAATTTACCCACTACAGCTGGGGTCAGGATACTTGAGTGACGGAGTGGGAAGCAGATGGCCACATAACGGTCCAAGGCCATAGCCATGAGTACCCCAGACTCCACAGAGGAAAAGGCATGGATGAAGAACACCTGGATGAGGCAGGCATGGTATTCAGTCTCATGAGCATGAAACCAGAGTATAGCCAGCATTTTAGGTTGGGTGGAAGACGAGAGGACCAGGTCAGTGATAGCCAGCATGGCTAGAAAGAGGTACATGGGCTCATGCAGAGTGTGGTCAATTCGGACTATATGGAGGACAGTGGTATTGCCAATTATAGCCACAACATACATGGCACAGAGAGGAAAGGCAATCCAAAATTGGGAATTCTCGAGTCCTGGGATCCCAAGTAGGATGAAGGACACAGGATAAGATGAGTGGTTCCCTGAAGCCAACATCACAGGACAGTTAATTTGTTCTCCCCTGAGAAGGTAAGGTACTATCTATAGATGATAATAATAAATTATCATTATTATTTATAATCTTTTGGAAGAGGCAGTTAAATAATAGGGCAATAATGTCTAATGGTAAGCTGAAATAATTTCAAATATTTTAATAAATACATTTTTGCAACTTAAAGTAATGCTACTCTTTATTCTTCATTCATGTTTATGTCATTCAAAATGGGGTCAGAACATGCTAGCTGCAATTGTAATTTCTGTATAAGAAATAATATTTTTCTTGGAGCGCCGGGTGGCTCAGTTGGCTAAGCGTCCAACTTCGGCTCAGGTCACGATCTCACAGCCCGTGAGTTCGAGCCCCGCGTGGGGCTCTGGGCTGATGGCTCAGAGCCTGGAGCCTGCTTCCGATTCTGTGTCTCCCTCTCTCTCTGCCCCTCCCCTGTTCATGCTCTGTCTCTCTCTGTCTCAAAAATAAATAAACATTAAAAAAAATTAAAAAAGAAAAGAATTAATATTTTTCTTGAAAGTAGAATCTGCCAAGGGAAGACTATCTTGACAAATAACATCACTAATAGTAATTCTTGAGCTTCTATTCTTTAGAATGAACTGATTTGTTTTACCTTTCCCAAGGTCCTTTTCACCTCTTTGTTTAAGCCAGTTAGGCAACTTTTCAGGGTTGGAAACCAGTTTGGAAAACATTTTGGCTGAGGGCTCATAACAGTGTATGTAGTGATGATGAGCTATCTTTGACTCTAGGAGTTACCAGGAGAATTTGGGCTGGAGGATGACAGACTGACAGATTGTACACCTGAAATTAAACCTGTTATCTATAGTGGATGTCTCCTCCTAGATTAGGGGCCAGCAACTGTTTTCTGTAAAAGGTCAGATAGATCACACATATTTTAGTCTTCATGGGCCATACATTCTCTGTTGCAAGTAGTCAGTTTAGCGATTGTAGCATGAAAGCAGCCACAGTCAATACAGAAATTTGTGAGTGTGGCTACATTCCAATACAATTTCATTTTTAAAACAGACTAGAAGCTGGATTTGGTCTTCAGGTGATAGTTTACTAATTCCTCTCCTATATGATAAATTTTCATGATATCACCAACATGAGCACCTCTGTATTTGGCATAGAACAGGGATTTAATAAATATTTGCTGAAGCAAACAAGAAATATGTGTCATTGTTCAAGGGCAATGGACTTTTCAACCGATTAGCCATTCTTAAAATGTCTTGACAGAACCTTCTAAACACTACTTTGATGCCATGTCACAAGACAGCTATATCTATTTCTCACACTAGAGTCTGAACTCCTGTCCATTGAAAGACGTGAATGTCATCTTCTGCTGATACTTGCATACATGGTTGATCTTGTCTGGTCTCTCTGGTGACTATGACCTACCTGAGAGTCAATGACACAAAAGCTTACCTGGTTCTTAACACCTTTCCACTTTTTAATCTCACTTGACCTGAGCCTTTCCTTGAACACATTCATTCTTTCTCCTCCATAACAGTAACACCCAGAGATGAAGAATATCTTTTCAGATTTCCCTTAATCATTTATATCTGGGGACTAAGAAATGTTTCATTCAACCAGACTTAATGGTTCCTAACAAGGGTTTCTTTGAGATCCCAAATAGGCTAAACTCTCTGATTTTCACTAGATTTATAACATTATGAGAGAAATGGGACTCAGAACTTACAAATCTTACTCTAAATTGGAAACTTTACTATTCTACCTAGACAATAGCTATAGGTTTGCTCAAACCAAATACTCCTATCCAAGCCACAGTAAAAAATTAAGAAACACACACATTGTCTAGTGTCTAAGGCTCTGTTTCATCCCTTTCAGCCTGGCTTGGTCTTCCAGTGAAATATTCTGTTTGAATCAGAGTCTTCCTTTCTCCTTCTTTTCTGTGCTCTGTAAGTCAGCCTCCATTTGTGAGGATGAAGTCACCGAGGCTCATAGGCACCTGGAAAAGCACTTAGACCATCTTCATTCCTGCACTGGGCACTGGTAAAGATACTGGCTAAAACTACACTTTAACAAAAGGTATGCTATTCTAATTAATTATGATAGACATTGCTGTTTTTATAAATATAACACTATATGACTTTACATGTTATTGTTTTTAACTCTCACACACTTCTGCCCATCAGCCTTCATGGAGAACATACCTATTTTACATACTCCATTTGGAGTGGTGACTCTTCTTGATGGTGACCAGGGACCCAAGTCTGAGATAGCTGATGGGGCCTCTTGACAGGTGTCTCTCGTTCTTTTCTGCACTTACATTCCCATGGAATCTGGTGTCCTCACTATCAGCATTTCCTTAGTCTTTTTTCCCCCTCAGACTTATGAACCCAACATGTGCAGAGTTAAGGTTACAAGTCATATGGAGTGGACAGGGAGTTAACTAGTCTTGTATCATTTTGTGCAGTGTGTGAGGTTTTCAATAGTAATTCTGAGGGGGAGACACAGGTTATCAATTTGCTGCTGGGTTGAGGGATGGAAATTTGCATTTTCTAAAGAGTAGGAAAAGGAAGAGCAATGTAATTTCCCTTCTTGCTCAACATTCCTCCTCCTTTCCCTTTTAAATATGTCCCTGTCCCTGCCCTTATGTGCTACACCTCTTGTGAGCATAGTGCATACTGAAAGAAGAAATTAAGTCATCTTTTCCAACATTATACCTAAGATGATCATACAACGAACTTCAGATTCAATTTTTCTTTTCTCCAGAATACAATCTAATTTGTAAGAACTTGGCATAGCTTTTGGTTCAAGGATTCTGTTCTGACACTAATGGAGCTCAGCTTTCATCTGTGAGTATAGGTTTGAATCCAGTGCTGATACCATTACCTCTGTTGGCTTCCATTACTCCACTCATTATGTGGAAATAGTTATGTCCATCAGTTTAACCAAGTTGCTCAAGCCTGAAAGGGTAGAGGAAAAATGGGCTGAGATCTTGCTAAGGAATAGCTGCAGGGAAATTTAGACTATTCTGTCACTTTGGGGTATCTAAAACTAAGGCATGGAGCAAGAATGCTAGAGGAAGGTAGAGTTCAGATCCAGCGTCCTTTGTGGAGGGATTGTGTATGAGGGAAGCTTCCTGCTTTTCTAGAATTTTCCTGGAGGACACAGTGTGAGCAGCGAATTATCTCCCCATCTCAGAAAGAAATCCAACAGTCATGGATCTCTTTACCTGGAGCCTCCATGAGTCATGCCATCCTTCAAAGTGTATTGCCTTATCTTTCAGCTTCTTAGAGCCTCTGTGAGTCCTATTGTTCTTTGGGAAGGGCAGAGATGACTGAGGCACAGGGGACCGACCACTCACCTTGAGCTCTGCTTTATCTCTGACCATAAGCAGCTTAACTGACTCCTCTGTGACTCAGCTTTTCACAGAGACTGTAGATTAAGACCTATTTAAAGACCTGTAAAGTATGGCCCCTCTCTTCCCCAAGCATTAATTCTTTCCCTCCTCTTGGAACCCACTGCCTCATACACTGGCTTCCTCTGAGATTAGAGAATAAAACTGGAAACATTAACCCCTAACTTGCCTCTCTCCTCTGTATACACATAAACAAAGGCAGCGTATTTGAATGGATGCACAAAAGTGTGTGTTGTTGAGATTACAGGAGTATGAGCTTATCAGTATGCATGTATTTTTGTTAGTAAATTCCCCTTTGTGAAGCTGGAAAGTCCTCACTTAGCCCAAACAGGTAAGCCTATGCAGAACTTCCTCTCACTCCCTGTGTAGAGCCTTGCTGGTATTCTCTTATTTATTATTTCTTAGCATTCCCTGGTATAGGATAGGTCAAATGAAGACTTGACAGCAATTATTTAAAAACAGAGGGTAAGGCTTTATTTGCAGAGTTCAAAGCTGTCAGACTTCAGAAGCTATGCCTCACCAAATCAAAATCCAACATACATTTACAGGGAAACAAATCACACAAAAATTCACCAAGAGTATCAAGTTTACAGCAATCTGTTTATGGTGAATTGCAATCATTATGTTCACAAAGGTCATGGTTTATTTTAATACATTAGCATAACAAAAATCTGACTACAACTGTTTTTGTTAGTCCAGGTTTAGAGGAAATAGTCAAGGTTTTATTATCCTGGGGATCAGGCTGACATTGTAATTTTGGAGTTATCTCTGTTTGCTGATTTTTCTCTTTGTCTGTTTCTTTTAGCTGTCAGATATTAAACACTTGGTGTAATGGAAGAGAAAGAAGTGCCAGGTTCTTCTTCTTCCTTCTTTTGTTCTTGTTCTTGTTCTTTTTCTGCTCTTATTCTTGTTCTGCTTGTCCTCTCTTTCTCCTCCTTTGTCTTTGTCTCCATCTCAACTTCAGCAAGTTCCTGCGATGATACATTTCACTGAATCAAAACTACTCTCTGTCAGGCAGAGACATAATACTTGTTTTAATTATTCTACATCATGTAGTCTTAACAGCTACTTTAGAGGTAGTTCTATCTTCTGCATTTTACATATAAATAAATAGAGGTTTAGCTAGGTTAAGTTACTTCATTAAATACAAGTAAAGGGCAAGTCTTTCTGACTCAAAGATGTCACTTTTCCTGCTATATCATACTTTGCACATGTTATGAGTATTAGGGCTGAAACTAAGGTCAGGTAAGGAACATATTTCTCTTGGGCATGAAAGAAGGGTGCTATAAAAAACTCACCCACCAATCAGATAAATAACATTTTATGCAGTGTGTTAAGAAATAAAAATTGATGCAAAAATCTGTAATGAACAGAATATCAAAATTCTCACTAAAGACCAGAGCTGTGCCAAGCAACAGTGTCCTGTAGCAAAATGCAAACTATGCACCCCTATGTACATATTTTTATGTATTTTTAATACTTAATGTTTTCTTGAACATTAAAATATTTGAGACATTGAAAAGTAATTATATTAAATACCACACCGTTATTTTCAATTTAAGTATTTTATTAATACCAAAATAGAATAAATTAAAATTTATATTTCATCTAAAGTCAAATAAAAATTATTTAGAATCCTCATTTACTCATGAGAAAACTTCCAACATGGTAACTTTTTGAAATGACATAAGCAAAGAAGTACTTACGTACTTACTTACTTACTTTATTTATTTATTTTTAAAGTTTATTTATTTTGAGTGAGAGAGAGAGAGAGAGTGGGGTACGGGTAGAGACAGAGGGAGAGAGAGAGAGAATACCAAGCAGGCTCCACACTGCCACTGCAGAGCCCAATGTGGGGCTTGAACTCATGAACAGTGAGATCATGTCCTGAGCTGAAACCAAGAGTAGACAGTCACTTAACCAACTGAGCCACCCAGGCCCCAAGTACATATTTAAAATAGTAACAATAATTTATCTAACATAAAAAGTACTAGTGCGCATTTTTTTTCCTTTTGCTCTAATACAGCTTGGCATGGCACTGTTTTTTATTTAAAATTTTGATATTTTATGAATCATGGAATAAAAATTATTTTATTTTATTTATGTTTTTTAAACTTGATTTATTTATTTTGAGAGAGAGAGGGAGAGAGAGAGAGGGGAGGACAGAGAATCCCAAGAGGCTCTGTTCTGTCAGTGCAGAGACCACATGGGATTTGAACTCACAAACCATGAGATCATGACCTGAGCCAAAATCCTGAGTCTGTAGCTTACCAACTGAGCCATTCAGGCACCATTGCCCACACCCCAAATAATTTATTTTATAAAAATATTGCATTAAAAAATTTTAAACATAATTACTGAATTTCTCTTTAAGAGAGAGAGAGAGAGAGAGCGCGCGCGCGCACACACACACACACACACACACACACACACACGCGCGCGCGCAAGTCCCAGGGGAGACACACAGGAAGATGGAGAGAGAGGATCCCAAGCAGGCTCAATGTCCATCTAAGATTCTGATGTGGGGCTTGATATCATGGCCCTGAGATCATGACCTGAAATGAAATCGAGGTTGACACTTAACTGAGTTAACCACCCAGGCACCCCTAGTTACTGAATTATTGAATCCCTGTAATTTTACTCTCCTCAATGTATTGTTGGCTATTAGCAATTGTCCTTGGTGTATCTCCATCTTAATATGAATAAGGCCATGAGCACTTTCATGATTCTGAGTTTCAGGGGAAAGTTTGAACATTCATATGTGTTTCAAACTTCTAGAGAGTTTTTGCAGGATATTTTGTCTCTTCATTCATTCTCATTTCCATCTCCTTCCTTTTACTCTGCAAAGCCTAGAGAGGAAGAAAAGAGATAGTATTTCCTCTTTCAAATTTCTACTCCAGTTTCTCCACCTCTCTGTCTCCTTGGTTCTTCTTCACCTCTTCTCCTGCTCCTTTATTTGTATCTTTACCTGCTGTTCGTGGGAGGAAGATATGACTTTGCCCTCACAGGACTCTATCAGAGAGAAGAGAAGTGAGAACAAAGAAGACCAACTCCTTGCAAAAGCCTCTGAAATGAAAATAAAGGAAGAGAGGAGGGATTACTCACCAATTTTCATTGAGCCTTGGAGTCCAGATGAGAAGACTCAGGCCCCATGCTGGATGCCAAAATGAAGTGATTTGGAGTGGGGTCTGAGAGTGAATGGTCAAGAAAGAATTCTTGAGATGTTTTTCGTGCAAAAGGGTGTTTTCATTATAGCCTGTTGACAGGACCCATGAGCAGAAAGAGCTGCTCCCCCCACCCGTGACCCTTCCAGGGTGGGTTATGTGTGACATTCCTCAGGACAGAGGACTTAAGACAGAAATGACTGTCTTAATAATTTACAAGGAAAAGAGCAATCTCCAGAACCCCATAGACTCAATTTCCTAGAGCCCTAACATCACCCTCTCCTCCATAATGATGTGGGGAACATAGGCAAGGAGAAAATGTAGATGAAATTAAATTTATTTATAACCTGCAGCCCTTTGACAAATACTTGAGATAGAGTATAACATTCCTCCAAAAAACTCCCAACTGTCTTGTCTTAATGTTAATGCCTTACAAGAGAGAAAAATAACTTTAGCTCAACAATAGTAAGGCCTCCAGGATCTTATGAGTCCAAATTGGCACATGAAAGCCCTTTTGGAAGCCTTTCTTTTTCCTTAACTCCCCCAACTCCCAAACATAAAATCACAATCCCAGTGCAGCTCTTTCAGTCCATGGGTCCTATTCATGTGCTTTAAGAAAATCACCATTTTGCATAGAATTTACCCTATGACCCAACAATTGCACAAGTAGGCATTTATCCAGAGTCTACAAAAATACTGATTCGAAGGAGCACATGCACCCAATGTTTATAGCAGCTCTATCAACAATAGCCAAATTAGGGAAAGAGCCCAAATGTCCATCCACTGATGAATGGAAAAAGAGATGTGGTATATATATTTAATGGAATAATATTTGGTGATTAAAAAGAATGAAATCTTGTCATTTGCAACAACGTGGATGGAAGTAATGTATTATGCTAAGCAAAAATAAGTCAATCAGAGAAAGATGAATATCATATGATTTCACTCATATGTGGAATTTAAGAAACAAAGCAGATGAACATAGGGGAAGGGAAGGAACAATAAGATAAAAACAGAGAGGGAGGCAAATCATAAGAGATTCTAAAATACAGAGAACAAACTGAGGGTTGCTGGAGGGGAAGTAGGTGGGGGGGGATGGGCTAATGGGTGATGGGCATTAAGGAAGACACTTGTTGGGATGAGCGCTGGGTGTTATACGTGAGTGGTGAATCACTGGGTTCTGCTCCTAAAACCAGTACTACACTGTATAGTAAGTAACTTGAACTTAAATAAATAATTTTTTAAAAACTCAATGTTATGAACCAAAGACATCTCAAGAATTCTTTCCTGGCCTCCACTCCAGATCCCTGCTCACCCCATCCCCCCTCCCCCCAACTCCAAAACCACATCAAGAGGACCTCTATTATGAAAGCTGTAAGGGCTAGGAAGAAATACATAGTTCATAGAGGTAGCCAGTGCAGGCCACATCAAAGAAGGGAGTTGTTTCACCACAACCATAGCATAGTTGATCTAGAACAGGAAGCAGATCCAGAATTGAGAATCCTCTTATCTTGGAAAGACACAGGAAGTGGGTTGGCGCCAGTCCCTGGTGGTGGCATCAGAGGATCACTGCTGATGGAGAAGGAAACTATCCTCTAAAGAGACTAAGCAAGTAATAAACATGCTGTTTTTGAGAAGGCTGGGAACTATGAGAGCTGAGTGACCAGAAAATTGTCTGAACAAGAAACACTAATTATATGTTATAAATACACATATTTTTCCTAAACTAAATTAAAGAAAAATTGAGTTATCCTGTTTATCCTGATGGATGTGTTTATAAATCACATGCCCAGATATAGAATGAATAATAAACACTTCAAATATTAAATCTCCAAATGGAAATGAATCACAGTAAATGCTATGTTAATCCCTGTCCTTTTCTGCTCATAAAAGTCAATTGCATCTAAAGAAAGATACTATGTTTTCATGATGCCTATGGACATATCTGAATACTCTTCTGTTTTAGAAACATTACTTAAGATAAATTTGAAAAATCAAAAAAATGGATAGAAGAAAGGAGGGTGTGATCAGTTATGATTAATAATAAATATATATTTGGTCTTTGTCTACTTTTCTGGCAGAGAGCTCCTAAAACTCTTGGACTTTCCTAAGTGATAAGAGCCATTAAGGTGTCTTTTATTATGTCAATGACATGACATTCTGACCCCACACAAGGATAGGGCCCACTTGCCAGAGGAACCAGCCACGTGATTGGAGAGTGGGAACTTTCAGTTCCAATAGACCTCCAGGGAGGAGAGAGGGGCTGGAGTTTGAACCAATTGCCAATGGCCAATGATTGCATCAATCAATCATGCCTATGTAATGGAGCCTCCATAAAAACCCAGAAGGACAAGGTTCTGAGAGCTTCAATGTTGGTGAACACTTGAAGAGTGGAGAGAATTGTTTGAGAAAAAGCCCACTGACCCAAACAAAGGAGGGATGTGGAGACTCAGAACACAGTGAAGCCAGGCTTTAATCAAAATTCTTGCAAGAGCAGGTGTCTGATGGACAGGCACACTAGGGACAGTTATAGCAAACAATTTATTTCCTAGTGTGCAAGTCCCTCCCCTAGTTCCTCATTGGCTAAGTACTACAAGGGTTTCAGCCCTACCCAGGTGTTGCCTATGCCCATGTAAGGCAAAAACTAGTGTGATTGGAACAAATGTACATTCCCTGAAGTGAGGCAGAGACTTTTAGTCACTCCTCCTTGTGTTTTTTGATGCATGCTCATTGCAAAGCCTACAAAAATAAGCCTTTGAAAAGGAGAGGGGAAGAAGAACCAGGAAGTAGAGTGTCCAAGAGTTTCAGACTCCACTGTGGAGGGAGTTCGAACATATTTCCAATAGGTTGTAAACCTACTGTTAACTATACAGCACAGTTTTTATTTGGTATTTCTGAAAATGAATCATCTCCCTTACTTCTCACAATAGTACCCCTGGCAAAGGCATATAGGTTCAATGCCCTTTCCCCATCCTTTGCGCTATGCATCTCCTCCCTCTGGTTGCTCCTGAGTTATGTCCTTATAATACACTGGTAATCTAGTAAGTAATATGTTTCTCTGAGTGCTATGAGTTGCCCTAGCAAATTAATTGTGCACAAGACGCAGGCCAAGGGAAACTCTGATTTATACTCAGTAGGTTAGAAGCACAGGTAACAACTGTTCTTATGATTAGTGTGAGAGGTCAGGTGGGAGGTGCAGTCTTGCAAGATTGAACCTTGAAGTTGCAGAATCTGATGCTGTCTCCTGAACTGAATTGTAGGATACCCAGTTGGTGTCCAGAGAATTGCTTGCTGGTGTGGAGCACCACCATACAAACTGTGATTTGGTCTCAGAATACTCATTTAGAGGGAGGGGGAGAGACAGAAAGTGAGACCTAATTTCATCAGGAGTTTGTCCATCTCTCTCCTTGTGTTGCCTGACGGACTGGAAGATCTCTGAGCTCTGAGGCCTCTAGAATCTTTTTCTATGCATATGTATTTCTATTTAGAATTGGCATCAGCCTATAAATGTTATTTTTCTTTTTTCTTTAATATTCTATCTTGATCTTTTTTACATCTTTACATACTTTGTGCAAACACATTAATTAAATGATACATGATATTCAATTGCTCATTCTTCATCTGTGTCTTATGGATCAATATTTGAATGTTTTCTGTTTTTGTTTTTATAAATAATCTATACATGTCATTGTACTATTTTTTTTCTCAAATTCTATTTTTATAGAGATATGAGATGGGGAAAGTATACCTACTCTTTAATTTAAATGTTTATTTTTGAGAGATAGAGAGAGAGGGAAAGGCAGAGAGAGAGGGAAACAGAGGATCCAAAGCAGGCTCTGTTCTGAGAGGAGTGACCCCACGTGGGGCTCGAATTCACCAGCTGTGAGATCATAACCTGAGCCAAAGTTGGACACTGAACTCAACTGGGCCACCAAGATGCTCCAAAGTACCCATACTTGTTAACTGTTTTGGTGGAAATTTCTAATCTCCTTTTTAACAAGGTATACCAACTTATACTTCTAGTGACAGTGTCAAAGTAATTTTCACATTAGTCTGTGGCAAATGGCATTGTTTTCAAATCTTCACTAATTTGATAGGTCGACATAGTTCTTACTGGTTTCTTGTGCTGATGAACATTCATCATCTCATTATTTATGATCAGCAATCACATCTCTCAGAGAGCTCCTGTTCTGGGCATCCTGAAAATTGATTCTTTTCTTCTGGAGGTTTACTAACCTCTGTACTGATATGTGATGGCTTGGAAGACTTTCTTTTTGTGTTTATGTTCCCAGATCACAGTAGGTTATTGGCTTGATTGTGATGCTGTGATCCTTGACTCAGGGATCTTTACCACAACAACCTTGAATAACCCTGTCCTTTATCGGCTTGGTTCTAACTCCATAGATGATGGGGTTGACCATAGGAGGTACCAGGAGATAGAGATTAGCGAACATGATATGTACTGCTCCGGGCACATGATGTCCAAAGCGGTGGGTGAGGAATGTAAAGAGCGCTGGGATATAAAAAGCCAAGATGACACAGATATGGGACGCACATGTGCCAAAAGCCTTGAGCTGGGCTTGACCAGAAGGCAACCCCAGAACAGTTCTCAAAATCATCACATAGGATACACTGATGACACTCATATCAAAGCCAACCACAGAGAAGGCCACAAAGAGCCCATATGCACGATTTACTCTAGTATCTGCACACACCAGCTTTAGCACAGCCATGTGTTCACAGTATGGCTGGGGAATGATCTGGTTGGGGCAGAAGGGCATCCTGGAGACCATAATGCAGAAGGGGCTCACCAACAGCAATGCTCTCATCATCACAGCTGCTCCCAATTTACCCACTACAGCTGGGGTCAGGACACTTGAGTGACGGAGTGGGAAGCAGATGGCCACATAACGGTCCAAGGCCATAGCCATGAGTACCCCAGACTCCACAGAGGAAAAGGCATGGATGAAGAACACCTGGATGAGGCAGGCATGGTATTCAGTCTCATGAGCATGAAACCAGAGTATAGCCAGCATTTTAGGTTGGGTGGAAGACGAGAGGACCAGGTCAGTGATAGCCAGCATGGCTAGAAAGAGGTACATGGGCTCATGCAGAGTGTGGTCAATTCGGACTATATGGAGGACAGTGGTATTGCCAATTATAGCCACAACATACATGGCACAGAGAGGAAAGGCAATCCAAAATTGGGAATTCTTGAGTCCTGGGATCCCAAGTAGGATAAAGTATTCAGGATGAGCAGAGCTGTTCCCTAAAGCCAGCATCACAGGATGGTTAAATTGTTCTCCGCTGAGAAGATAATGTATGATTATAATCAATAAATTAGTATTATTTTTAATCTTTCATAGGGCCACTGAATGATAGGACCATTGAGTTTAATGGTAAAATGGGATAATTTCAATTGTTTTAATAAATACATTTTTTCAACATAATGTGATGCTACTCTCTTCTTCATTCATGTTTATGTCATTCAAAATGGGGTCAGAACATGCTAGCTGCAAGTGTAATTTCTGTATAAGAATCAGTATTTTCCATGAAAGTCAAACCTGCTAAGGGAAAAGTATCTTAACAAATAATGTCACTGATAGTAATTTTTGCTCTTCTATTCTTTAGAATATTTTATTTGTTTAACATCTCCCATAGGTTCTTTTCACCCTCTGTTTAAGCCACCTAGGCAACTTTTCAGGATAGGAAACCAATTTGGAAAACACTTTGTCTTAATGGCTCATAGCATTGTATATAGTGATGATGAGTTACCTTTGATTTAGGAGTTACCAGGAGTATTTGGGGGTGGAGGATGACTGACTGACAGATTGTACACCTGCATTTAAACCTGTTGTCCACAGTGGATGTCTCCTCCTAGATTAGGGGCCAGCAAATGTTTTCTGTAAAAGGTCACATCACACATATTTTAGACTTTGTGGACCATATAGTTTTGTTGCAACTAGTCAGCTTAGCCACTGTAGCATGAATGCAACCATAGTCAGTATAGAAATGTGTGAATGTGGCTACATTCCAATACAAATTTATTTTCAAAATCAGGCTACTAGCTGGATTTGGTCTGCAGGTGATAGTTTGCTAATTCCATTTTATATGACAAATTTTCATGAGGTCAGCCCTGAATTGTGCAGCATCCCTAGTATCTCTGTGCATGGCACAAAACAGGGGTTTAATTACCATTTTCAAAGCAAATAATGAATAAATATCATTGTTCAGGGGTAATTGCTTTTTTAACTGATTAGCCATATCTTACAATGTCCTGATAGAATCCTCTAAACATTACTTTGATGCCGTGCCACAGGACAGCTACATATATTTCTCATAGTAGAGTCTGACCTCCTGTCCATTGAAAGACGTGAATGTCATCTTCTGCTGATACTTGCATACATTGTTGATCTTGTCTGATCCCTCTGGAGACTATTACCTATCTGAGAGTCAATGACACAAAAGCTTACCTGGGTCTTACTCAACACCTTCCCACTATTTAATTTCACTTGACCTGAGACTTTCCTTGAATTCATTCATTCTTACCTCCTCCATAACAGAAACACCAAGTTAAGAAGAGTATCTTTTCAAATCTCCCTTAACCAATCACCTATGGGGATTAACAATTGTTTCAGTCTACAGATATAATAGTTTTATAAAAGGGTTTCTTTGAGATCCCAAATACACTTAATCTATTTTGGATTTTCCCTAGATTTATAACATTATGAGAGAAATGTGGCTCAGAGTTGGTAAATCAGGCTCTAAGTTGGAAACTTTACTATCCTACCTAGATAATAGCTGTAGGTTTGCTGAAAAGAAATACTCCTCTCCGGGGCATAGTGAAAATTCAGAAGCAGACACATTATCTGATGTGTAAGGCTCTTGTTTCATTCCCTTCTGCTGGCTTGGTCTTCCAGTTATACATTCTGTTTGAATCAGAGTCTTCCTTTCTCCCTCCTTTCTCTCCCCCCCCCCCCCCCCCCCCGTAAGTCACCTTCCATTTGTGAGGACAAAGTCACTGAGGCTCATAGGCACCTGGAAAAGCACTTAGACCATATTCGTTTCTGCATTAGGCACTG
Source organism: Acinonyx jubatus (assembly GCF_027475565.1). Lineage (NCBI taxonomy): Eukaryota > Metazoa > Chordata > Mammalia > Carnivora > Felidae > Acinonyx > Acinonyx jubatus. The sequence continues at coordinate 53,466,332 of NC_069390.1, read as the reverse complement.
GTGAATAAACTGGCTAAACCTTCAATTTCTCAAACTGCATAACAATCTCTTTAATAATATGTAAGACATTGCTATATTTGTAAATATAACACTATAAGCTTTTACATGTTATTGGTTTTAACTCCCACAAACTTCTGCCTGTCAGCCTTAACAGGGAAATTACCTGTTTGTTTTACATACTGTTTTTGGAGTAGTGACTCTTCTTAGGGGGTGACCCAGTCTGAAGAGGGAAATGGGGGCTCTTGACAGGTGCCTTTCTTTCTTATCTACACTTAACAATCCCATGAAATATGGTATCATCACTACAAGAAATTCTTTTGTCTTTTTTTCCTCCTCAGACGTATGAACTCAACGCATGAAGAATTAAGGCTACAAGTCATGTGGAGTACACAGGGAGTTAACCAATCTTGGGTCATTTTTGTGCAGTGTGTGAGGTTTTCAGTAGTAATTCTGAGGGGAGACACAGGTCATCAACTTGCTGCTGAGTTGGGGGAAAGATGTGTACATTCCCTAAGAAGTAGGAAAAAGAAGGGCAATATAATTTCCCTTCTTGCCCAAAATTCCTTCCCCCTTTCCCTGCTTATAAATATGTCCCTGTCCTTGCCTACCATATGCTAGACCTCATGTGAGCATAGTGCTTATTGGCAGAAGAAATTAAGCCATCTTTTTTTCTATGTTACAGCCAGGGTGATCACACCTTGAACTTCAGATTCAATGTTGCTATTCTCCAAAGTACAATATAATTTGTGAGAACTTGGTGTAACTTTTGTTTCAGGGAATATGGTTGCAAGAAAAATGTTCTCACACTGCTGGAGCTCAGTTTTCATCTGTGAGTACGGGTTTGAATCCAGTGCTGATACCACTACCTCTGTTGACTTCAATTACCCCACTCATTATGTAGAGATAGTTATGTTCATCAGTTTAATCGAGTTGCTCAAGTCTGAAAGGGTAAAGGATAAAATGGGCTGAGATCTTGCTAAGGAATGGCTTCAGAGAAATTTAGTCTGTTCTCTCACTTTGGGGTATCTAAAACTAAGGCATGTAGCAAGATTGCCGAAGTGGGGTAGGGTTCAGATCCTGCGTCCTTTGTGGAGGGATTGAGTGTGGAGGCAGGTTGCCTACTTGTCTAGAATTTCCCTGGAGGACACAGTGTGAGCAGCGAATTGTCTCCCCATCTCAGAAGGAAATTCACCAGTCATGGATCGCTGGACCTGGAGCCCGCATAAGTCAGGTCATTCCGCACAGTGCATTGCCTTGCATTTCAGATTCTTAGAGACCCTGTGAGTCCTACTGTTCTCTGGGAAGGGCAGAGATGACTGGGGCACAGGGGACCACTCACCTTGAGCTCTGCTTTATCTTTGACCATAAGCAGCTCTAACTGGCTCCTGTGATTTAGCTTTTTACAGAGACTATGAGTTTGGACCTATTTAAAGACCTGTTTAAGTCTGGCCTTTCCCTTCCCCAGCATTAATTCTTTCCTTCCTCTTGGGCCCCACTGCCTCATACTCTGGCTTCCTCTGAGACTGGAGGGTAAGCTGGAAGCATTAACCCCTAACTTGCCTCTCTCCTCTGTATACACATAGCTAAAGCAGGGGATTTGAATGCATGTGCAAGAATGTGTGTTGTTGAGATTACAGGAGTGTGAGCTTATCTGTATGCATGCATTTTTTGTTAGTGAAACAAAATGTGGAATGTGGAATGTGAAAGTGTGTTGATATGTTTGTTGATGTGTATCTGAGAGATGTGTTAATAAACACGTGTAAGGACTGGATTTGCATGTGAATGTGAGTATGTGTATAAGCTGTGTTTGTGTAGGTATAAATAATCATTTGCTGTTGGTATACATATTTAGTGGGATAGTGTGGCTCTGTGAGTACAAAGCCACTAAATACACATGTTTTATGAAGGCATACACTGAGCTCCAAACCTGACACTGTGATTACACATCACTGTGTGTCTATACGAGTGTGTATAGGCAATATTGTGGGTTTGATGAGGGTGTTGACAATCTGTTGGTGCTTCTGTGTGTCCCAAGGTACAATGGTCTAAGCCCTTTCACTTCTTATTAGGAGAGGGAGAACAAATTCCAGATGGAGGTCTTGCCATAGTTGTTTGTGGAAAGTTGTGAAGCTGGAAAGCCCTCTTAGCTCAGCCTGAACAGTTAAGTCTGTGCAGAGCTTCCTGTCACTCCCTGTGTAGGCCTGGCTGGTATTCTCATATTTATTTTTCTCAGCATTCCTTGATATAGGATATGTCAAAGGAATATTTGACAAATAAATAATTAAAAACAGAAAGTAAGGATTTATTTGCACAGATGAAAGCTGTTAGACTTCAGAAACCGTGCTTTGCAAAATCTAAAACCCAACATATAATTATAGGGAAACAAATCACACGTAATGTTACCACCATTATCAGGATTACAATAACCTGTTTATGGTGAATTGCCATCATTATGTTCACAAAGGTCATGTTTTAGTTTAAACTATCAGCAGAAGAAAAAATCTGGGATACAACTGGTTTTGTTGGGGAGTCCAGGTTTATAGGAAATATTCAAGGTTTTATTATTCTAGGGAGCAGGGGACATTGTAATTTTGGAGTTATCTCTGGTTGCAAATTAGTTTTCTTTGCTTCTTTTAGCTGTCATAGATTAAACATTTGGTGTAATGAAAGTAGAAGAAAGTGCCTTGTTGTTGATGATGTTGTTGTTGTTCTTTTCCTCTTCCTCCTCCTCCCTCCTCTTCCCCTTCTTCCTTCTTCTCTTCTTAATTCTCCTCCTCCTCCTCTTCTGTCCTTCATCTCTCCCCCCACCCCCGCTGCCTTTTTCTTTTGTAATGAGAGGAGCTTTTCTCCTTCAATAAAATGTCACATCTAAGGGTAGGAACTGAGTTTCCTCATCTCATGAATCTTCCCAAGATTCTCAGTGCCATGGTGCTTCCAAGCAGACATGGTACCCAAGTTCTTATCGAAGTAACTCACTAGGTCAGCCACACTGTTTTTCAAGTTTAGTTCGGTATTGCTTGCTGAAATCAACGTGTAGTAGGCAGGTCAGTACTTTCCTGATTTACTCTTGTAAAGTTCTTTTCATGGTTTGTGTGTTTCAAAAGGTGGTGTTTCTGCAGGATTCATGGAGGACTTGTGAACCAGGCTCACACCCATGCTCTAAATCTCAGTCTTTGGTAGAATGTACAGATTTGTGGGAAGTATTGAGAGCCTAGTTAAGGTGTTTTACCATGAACTTGTAGCCACACCAATCTTTAAGTTAGGTTTTGTGGGGTTATGATGGCAGAGTCAGAGAAAAACGTTTGGAAAGGAAGTTTTGATGGAAGAAGATGTTGTTGAGAATATTGACCTAAGAATCCTGGGACGCTTCAGTGTAACTATGTCAAAAGATCCCCATCCAGAGCCTCATAGCTTTTTGATCCTCACTTGTGTTTTCCTCTGTCTCCATATAGATACTTAGTCAATATCAAATGGACATGTCCTGAACCTTGCCACAGCATATCAATCAATCTCTGAATCCTTGAGCATGTTATTCTAATGACACCATTGTATCTTTCTACTTTTTTTTACTCATTTTGTGTTTCCTTTTTAAAAATTTAATATATTTTTTAATGTTTATTTATTTTTGAGAGAGAGCGAGAGTGAGCGAGCATGAGTGGGGGAGGGGCAGAAAGAGAGAGAGAGAGAGAGAGAGAGAGAGAGAGAGAGAGAGAGAGAAATAGAATCCAAAGCAGGCTCCAGGCTCTGAGCTGTCAGCACAGGTCCTAACGGGGCTCAAACTCACGTACCGTGAGATCATGACCTGAGCTGAAGTTGGATGCTTAACTGACTGAGCCATCCAGGTGCCCCTCATTTCTTGTTTTTCACATCATCAATTCCTTCAAAACTTATATATATATATATATATATATATATATATATATATATATATAGCCAATCTTTTCAGTACTCTTTTCAAGTTCTTTTCTATGAAATATAGTCCTCATAGTTCATCATTTCAACCATACTTGTGTGAATAACCTCAACACTATCTATCCATCACAGCTACTATTATGTCACTGTCTCCTGCTACCCCTGTACCACTGAGGAACTGCTAGAAGCAATAGCACCAATGATCAGATTGGGACCATTGCAAGTTCATGGCCACTGACCTTACCTGGGCTCTCAAAGCAGCCCAAACTATTTTCACATTTCTCTCCCTTTAATTGTGCAGAGACATTGTGTTTGGAAACTGTAATAACTGACCTCCTTGACTAAGTTTATTGTTCAGACTCTGTCCACTAATTACAATGAATATCTTTTGTTACTTTGTGTATCTTCTCAAGAAGCAGAACTTCCAACCATAATGTAGAAGGTTAAACTGTCTGTTATCTGACCTCAGAAGGTGTATAATGATGATTTTTTGTCCTCATTTCTTACTCTCCTGAAGAAAGTGCTCTCACTGCCAGTTGCTCCACCATGCAGGGTTCATTACCACATTCAGGAAGGAAATCAAATATGGTTAGAGGGGAAATAACCAGGGCTATGCTCTGCTTCCTCAAAGTTCAGGGAGAACCTTGCTGATGTTAACACTGTAGTGAAGGCCCTGGAGACCGAAAAAGACAAGAAAAAATGTATGTGCACTGCTTGGACAATTGTTGTGGGTTGAATTGTGTCCCCCCACCCCGATTTATATGTTGAATTTCTACTCCACTGTACCTCAGAATATGACTTTGTCATCAGAGTGTAGGTGGATAAAATGAGGTCATGTTGGAGTAGGGTGGGCCCTAATCCAATGTGACTGCTGTCTTCGTACAAGGGGAAATTTGGAAACACAGATGTATAGGTAGAGAGAAATTGCCATTTGGCCATGAAGGTAGTTATCAAGATGATGTGTCTATAAGCCAAAGTTTCCGGGAAAAAAGTTCCCACACTGACAGCATGGAGCCTCCTTGGTATTCTCTCTTTCCTCTTTCTGCCCCTCCAATGCTCTCTCTCTCTCTCTCTCTCAAAACCCTCCAATGCTCTCTCTCTCTCTCTTTCTCAAAACAAATAGATAAAGTTTAGAAAACAAAAGAAATAACATGGCTGGTAACTCTAGGGCTTCTAGAGAGTAGTGAATCCCAAACACTTCCGTGATGGTCCATACCTAAAATATGCACATTCAGAACTTGAAATCAAAGACTGAGACTCCAGGTTTATCTGGGATGGGGATGAGGCCAAGGCTCTGCTAAGTGAGGCATCATACCTCCTTGGGCCTTTCTTCTTCTTCTGCTTTCTGACCTCTAGCCTCAAAGATAGAGTAAGATTAGTTAGTGACCTCAGGCATAACAGATGTAGCAGAGAATCAATAATAAATACATAGTCAGGTCATCAGGGTATAAGTGGGTGAGGGTGATGACTGTAGATTGTAGCAGGTGCTGGAGGAGGTTGGAGGAGGGGATTTTAGGATGAACTATGAACTTGTTATGTTCATAACCCCAGCACCAAACACGGTACTGGCACATAGTAAGTGGTGAAGAAATGCTTGTTGACTTTGAGCATGAAATACATCATACTAATAACACTGTGTTTGGCTCCGTGCAGAGTAGACAATACTGATGATGCATTATTCCCCTCTTGAAGTTACTGTAGAACTGAGCTCAGACAGCAGATCTCAGCCCTGAATAATGTTTAAAAACCAGGAGAAGCTGACCTGCTTTTGTTAAGTTCTGACTGGCTTCTCTTAGCCACTAGGTCACCCTAGAGGTGTGTGCTGAGAGAAGAGAGGCACTGGGATGACTCTGCCCATGTACAAATGGGAAATCAAGTCTCTTGCTCAAAGTACTCACTTGATAGTTTTTGGAAATGAGTACAGGTGCCTGGAGTTAGTTACAGATTTGATGTCCTGGACCCACTAGTTCTTCAGGTTGTAATGAAGGCAATCTTCTATTTTCACTGATTCATGATACTTAAGGGTACTTCTAGTCGTGATAGAGCTGCACAGTTTAAGTAAGTAGGTTTTCTACTGGAGCTGGAATTCAGTGTGCTTCATTTGATCGTTTCATACTAACTAGGTTCTCTGATTGCCATTTTCTCCTGTCTCTGTGGTAGTCCCATCCTCTCATAGAATAATATTTGGTGCAACATAATCACTTCATAGGTATTTCTTGAAGATAAATGTAAAATGTTCCAATATTTTATATTTGTAAATAAAAAGAAGTGAGTGAGGGACAAATTGTTATTTATCTGTCAAAGGTATCTTATCAGACAGATAACAACCTTCAAAGTTTCCATGGGAATAATGAAAGGAGGCCTTAGGACTGAAATGTCTTGTATCCCATTTTGGAGGAAGGAAGCAAAAATGGACCTGCCAATGCCATCTTGTGGTCAGGAGTGGAATTGTTGTGACGATGGTACCAGGCACATGTAAAAATTTAATCATTCGTTCATGTAAGTAGTTTTTTCTGGTGAGCTAGGTTTGGGATAGAATAGTGAACAAGTATGCTATACTTATGGAAGTTATATTCAAGTCATACTAACTGATGGTGAATAAGTATTTGAATATTTACATATTCTGTTAAGATAAGGAGGAAATAAAATATTTATGTTGAAAGAAAATTACGGTGGGGGGCAAGAATTAGTTGACATATATGAGTTAAGCACACTTCACTGATAAGGTTGTATTAGTTGACATCTAAAGGATGTTGAGAGGAAGATAGAATATTCTAGAAAATAACAACTGGGGGACGTGGAATGATTTAGAGCAAAACCCTAACACAGATAAGAAGAGAATATGTTTGGAAGAAGAATAGAAGGGCTGAAGTAAAGGAAAATGGTGACCACTGGTATGTTGAAAAAATAGAATATACTGCTCAGAAATAATAGTAAATAACTACTTATCATACATACAACAGCATGGCTGAATCTGAAAATCTCTATACTGAGTGAAAGACACCAGAATTAAAAGAATATATTATTTGTTCTTAGATTTATGAAAGTTTTAGTGAGAGAAAATAAATATATATTGAAAGAAACCAGATCAGGCTTTGCCTGGTTTGGGTACAGAGGTGGCAACTGGCTCCAGAGAGGGAAGAGAAACTTTTCCAAAGTGTTGAAAATGTTCTATGTCTTAACTGGGGTGGGAGCTACAGAGGCATTTATATGTGTTAGAACTCTTCAAACTGTGCATTAAAATACTTACATTTTATTGTCACAAGTTATACAGAAATAAAGTTGATTTTAAAAAGAGGGAGAGGGGCTCACAATCACTAACTGATTTGCTGATAACAGTATAACAGTCCCTTGATAACTCTAAAATTTGGGGATCATGAAAATGCTCCTTCAGAATACCTATTCATTTTTGGGGACACTTTTAGTCTCTAATAGTGTTTCTTCTGGGAGAAGCAAACATGTTCCTGATTCTTCTTAAAGTACCTTCAACTGATGTTGGTTTTAGTAACATAAAAGCCTCAGTGCCTAGAACCTTTTCAGTATTGGCTTTAACAGGAGAATGGTGCAGGATGATAAAAAGACCAATTCAATAATTGTGGTGGGTGATTGTACCTTGTTTGTGGTGATGGTATTATGTCTGTAGCATATGTCCAAACCATCAAAATATATGCATTAAATAAGTACAACTTTTTGTAGAAGTATACCTCATAAAGAAAAAATGAAAGTAAAAAATACAGTTTCTAATAATAGCTTGAAATTTTAATATAAAAGGAAATTAAATATTAACAAATACTAAAACTTCTAGTGATTTTCTCACTACCTTTAACCATACAATATAGTTATCTTCAGAAGGGAAATTCTCCTTCATTCTTTTCCCACACTCTGTCATTCTGAAATCCATTGAATCAGGGATTTAGGAAATTTTGGAAGGAGAATCCAATGCTCAGCATACCTAATCCTCATTCTTACCAGTCTCAAAAGGTTGTGATTCTGGTTTAATTTCACATCTGGAGTTTCAAGATTTTCTGGAAGTTATTCTAGAGTCCTTCATCTTCTCAGATTGCCCACTGCCTTCCCCTAGGCTTTGGCACTGAAATAACCTCTTTGTACACTTTTGTTGTTTCAATTACATTTGCTCACACTAAAATTAAGCTTCCTCAATCAAGGATAATTTTAAAGAATACATAAAAATGAAGAAATAAAATTAATAAACCACAAATATCACTCCTCTGAGTTGCTATTATTAGATTTTGGATGTATTTCCAGAATATTTTTCTATGCCTTCTATTTCTTTTTGAAATGGCCATAGCCTTGTGGGCAAATGTTTTTTTTCTTTTTTCTTTAATGTTCTATCTTGTTCATTTTACATACCTTTCCATACTCTTTGCAAATACATTAGTTAAATGTTACATGATATTCAATTGTTTATTCTTCATCTGGGTCTTATAGGTTATTATTAGAATGTTTTCCAGTTTTTGTTTTTATAAGTAATGAATCTGTATGTGCCTTTGAATTTCTTTTTCAAATTCTATTTTTATAAAGAGATTCCAAGATGGGGAATACATGTGTTTTCTAATTGTTCTGGTAGAAATTTCAAGTCTCCTTTTTAACAAGGTTTACCAACTTGTACTTCTAGTGATAGTGTAAAAATAATTTTCACCTTGGTGGTCTGTGGAAATGGCATTCTTTTATTTATTTATTTATTTTTTCAATATATGAAATTTATTGTCAAATTGGTTTCCATATAACACCCAGTGCTCATCCCAAAAGGTGCCCTCCTCAATACCCATCACCCACCCTGCCCTCCCTCCCACCCCCCATCAACCCTCAGTTTATTCTCAGTTTTTAAGAGTCTCTTATGCTTTAGCTCTCTCCCACTCTAACCTTTTTTTTTATTTTCTTCCTTCCCCTCCCCCATGGGTTTCTGTTAAGTTTCTCAGGATCCACATAAGAGTGAAAACATATGGTATCTGTCTTTCTCTGTATGGCTTATTTCACTTAGCATCACACTCTCCAGTTCCATCCACGTTGCTACAAAGGGCCATATTTCGTTCTTTCTCATTGCCCTGTAGTACTCCATTGTGTATATAAACCACAATTTCTTTATCCATTCATCAGTTGATGGACAGGAAATGGCATTCTTTTAAAATCTTCACTAATTTGGTAGGTTGACATATTTTTCACTGTTTTCTTATGATGATGAACATTGGTCAACTCAGCATTTATGGTTAATCACATCTCTTGTTGTGGGCTCTTGTTGAGAGCTCTTGTTGTGGGCATCCCGAAAATTGGTCCTACTCTGGAGGGTTACTAAACTCTGGGCCTTTTGTTCACAGATATGACTTTGTGCTGATATGTGATGGCATGACAAATTATCTGCATTTGTGTTCCTAGATCAGTGAGGTGATTGGGTTGGTTGGTATACTATGACCTTTGGCTCAGGGATCTTTTCAACAACAACCTTGAATAACCCTGTTCCTGATCTGCTTGGTTCTAACTCCATAGATGATGGGGTTGATCATGGGAGGAACCAGGAGATAGAGATTGGCAAACATGATATGTACTGCTTGGGGCACATGATGTCCAAAGCGGTGGGTGAGGAATGTAAAGAGTGCTAGGATATAAAAAGCCAAGATGACACAGATATGGGATGCACATGTACCAAAAGCCTTGAGCCGGGCTTGACCAGAAGGCAACCCCAGAACAGTTCTCAAAATCATCACATAGGATACACTGATGACACTCATATCAAAGCCAACCACAGAGAAGGCCCCAAAGAGCCCATATGCACGATTTACTCTAGTATCTGCACATACCAGCTTTAGCACAGCCATGTGCTCACAGTATGACTGAGGAATGATCTGGTTGGGGCAGAAGGGCATCCTGGAGACCATAATGCAGAAGGGGCTCACCAACAGCAATGCTCTCATCATCACAGCTGCTCCCAATTTACCCACTACAGCTGGGGTCAGGACACTTGAGTGACGGAGTGGGAAGCAGATGGCCACATAACGGTCCAAGGCCATAGCCATGAGTACCCCAGACTCCACAGAGGAAAAGGCATGGATGAAGAACACCTGGATGAGGCAGGCATGGTATTCAGTCTCATGAGCATGAAACCAGAGTATAGCCAGCATTTTAGGTTGGGTGGAAGATGAGAGGACCAGGTCAGTGATAGCCAGCATGGCTAGAAAGAGGTACATGGGCTCATGCAGAGTGTGGTCAATTCGGACTATATGGAGGACAGTGGTATTGCCAATTATAGCCACAACATACATGGCACAGAGAGGAAAGGCAATCCAAAATTGGGAATTCTCGAGTCCTGGGATCCCAAGTAGGATGAAGTATGCAGGATGTGAAGAGCTGTTCCCTAAAGCCAGCATCACAGGATGGTTAATTTGGTTTCCTTGGGAAGGTAATCTATGCTCTACAAGTGATAACAATGAAATAAGTTATTAGTATTATTTATAATATTTTAGAAGAAGCCATTGAATAATAGGTTGATTGGCTTTAAAAGTAAACTGGAATAATTTCAAATGTTTTAATAAATTAAAGTTTGGAACATAAAGTGATGTCATTCTTTTTAAATTTTTTTTTCAACATTTATTTATTTTTGGGACAGAGAGAGACAGAGCATGAACGGGGGAGGGGCAGAGAGAGAGGGAGACACAGAATCGGAAACAGGCTCCAGGCTCCGAGCCATCAGCCCAGAGCCTGACGCGGGGCTCGAACTCACGGACCGCGAGATCGTGACCTGGCTGAAGTCGGACGCTTAACCGGCTGTGCCACCCAGGCGCCCCAGTGATGTCATTCTTTAGTCTTCATTCATATGTATGTCACTCAAAGTAGTGTCAGAACATACTAGCTGCAAGTGTAGTTTGTGTATAAGAATCAATATTATCCATGAAAACAGAATCTGTTAAGAGAAAACTATCTTAACAAATAATGTCACTAATAGTAATTCTCATCCTTCTATTCTTTAGGACAAAATGATTTGTTTCACCTTTCCAACAGGTTCTTTTCAGCCATTTATTTAAGCCACTTGGGAACTTTTTAGGACAGGAAACCAGTTTGCAAAGCACTTTGTCTTAATGGCATTGTGCGTAGTGATGATGAGTTATTTTTGATTCTCGGAGTTACCGGGAGAATTTGGGCTGGAGGATGACAGACTGACAGATTGTACACCTGCAGTTAAACCTGTTATGTATAGTGGATGTCTCCTCCTAGATTAGGGGCCAGCAACTGTTTTCTGTGAAAGGTCAGATCACGCGTATTTTAGTCTTTGTGGGCCATACAGTCTTGTTGGTATTAGTCAGCTTGGGCATGGTAGCATGAAAGGAGCACAGTCCATATGGAAGTGTGTGAGTGTGGCTACATTCCACTACAATTTTATTTTCAAAACCAGGCTGCAAGCTGGATTTGTTCTGCAGGTGGATAGTTTACTAACTCCTGTCCTGCATGATGAATTTTCATGAGGTCGGCCCTAACGAGTACACCAACCTGAGCACTTTTCTACTTGGCACAGAACATTTTAATAAATGTTTGCTGAAGCAAACAACAAATAAATGTCATTGTTCAGGGGTAATGGACTTTTTACCTGGTTAGCCATATCTTAAAAATGTCCTCATAGAACCTTCTAAACACTACTTTGATGCCAGGTCACAAGACAGCTATATGTATTTTTCATGCTGGAGTCTGAGCTGCTGTCTGTTGACAGACATGAATGTCATCCTGTGCCAATACTTGCATTACAACGGTTGACCCTGTATGATCCCTCTACTGACTGTTACCTATGTGGAGTCAATGATCAATTTAATCTTAATTGACCAGAGCCTTTGTTTGAATGTCCTCCCTAACGGAAACACCCAGATAAGAAGAGTATCTTTTCAAATCTCCCTTAACCAGCCTCTGGAGACTAACAAAATTTCATTCAACCTGATGTAATGGTTCCTAAAAAGGTTTTGTTCAAGATCCCAAATAAACTTAATCTCTTCCTGACTTTCCCTATATTTATAGCATTATAAGAGAAATGTGGATCAGAACTTATAAATTTTGCTTTAATTTGGAAACTTTACTATCCTACCTAGATAATAGCTAGGGCTTTGCTCAGAACAAACACTCCTTTCTAGGGCATAGTGAAAATTCAGAAACACACACGTTATCTGGTGTTTAATGTTCTTTTTCATGCGCTTCTGCCTGGCTTTCAGTTTTATCTTCTGTTTGAACCAGAATCTTCTTTTCTCCTTCCCTCCTGCCCCCTGTAAGTCACCCTCCATTTGTGAAGACATACTCAGTGGGTCTCATGGGCACCTGGGAGAGCATAATGAGGCCATTTTTGTTCCTGCACTGAACACTGATAAAGGTGCTGGGTAAACCTACAATGTCTCAAAGTGCATAATAATCTAATTACTCATAGAAAATGTTGCTATTTTTGTAAATATAACACTATTTGCTTTTACATGTTATTGTTTTTAATACACGCTTACACACTTCTGCCCATCAGCCTTCATGGGGAACTTACCTGTTCTACATACTCTTTTTGGAGTGGTGACTCCTCAGACAGGAACCCAAGTCTGAGGCAGGAGATGGGGCTCTTGACTGGTGCCTCTCTTTCTTCTCTACATTTACATTCCCATGGAATCTGATGTCCTCACTATCAGCATTTCCTTTGTCTTTTTCCCTCCTCAGACTTGCAAGGAGTTAAGTCTGCAACTAATGTGGAGTGGACAAGGAGTTAACCAATTAACCATTAGCTAAGACTAACCAATCTTAGGTCATTTTTTTTTTTTTTTGTGCAGTGTGTGAGGTTTTCAATAGTAATTCTGAGGGGAGACACAGGTCATCAACTTGCTGCTGAGTTGGGGGAAAGATGTGTACATTCCCTAAGAAGTAGGAAAAAGAAGGGCAATATAATTTCCCTTCTTGCCCAAAATTCCTTCCCCCTTTCCCTGCTTATAAATATGTCCCTGTCCTTGCCTACCATATGCTAGACCTCATGTGAGCATAGTGCTTATTGGCAGAAGAAATTAAGCCATCTTTTTTTCTATGTTACAGCCAGGGTGATCACACCTTGAACTTCAGATTCAATGTTGCTATTCTCCAAAGTACAATATAATTTGTGAGAACTTGGCGTAACTTTTGTTTCAGGGAATATGGTTGCAAGAAAAATGTTCTCACACTGCTGGAGCTCAGTTTTCATCTGTGAGTACGGGTTTGAATCCAGTGCTGATACCACTACCTCTGTTGACTTCAATTACCCCACTCATTATGTAGAGATAGTTATGTTCATCAGTTTAATCGAGTTGCTCAAGTCTGAAAGGGTAAAGGATAAAATGGGCTGAGATCTTGCTAAGGAATGGCTTCAGAGAAATTTAGTCTGTTCTCTCACTTTGGGGTATCTAAAACTAAGGCATGTAGCAAGATTGCCGAAGTGGGGTAGGGTTCAGATCCTGCGTCCTTTGTGGAGGGATTGAGTGTGGAGGCAGGCTGCCTACTTGTCTAGAATTTCCCTGGAGGACACAGTGTGAGCAGCGAATTGTCTCCCCATCTCAGAAGGAAATTCACCAGTCATGGATCGCTGGACCTGGAGCCCGCATAAGTCAGGTCATTCCGCACAGTGCATTGCCTTGCATTTCAGATTCTTAGAGACCCTGTGAGTCCTACTGTTCTCTGGGAAGGGCAGAGATGACTGGGGCACAGGGGACCACTCACCTTGAGCTCTGCTTTATCTCTGACCATAAGCAGCTCTAACTGGCTCCTGTGATTTAGCTTTTTACAGAGACTATGAGTTTGGACCTATTTAAAGACCTGTTTAAGTCTGGCCTTTCCCTTCCCCAGCATTAATTCTTTCCTTCCTCTTGGGCCCCACTGCCTCATACTCTGGCTTCCTCTGAGACTGGAGGGTAAGCTGGAAGCATTAACCCCTAACTTGCCTCTCTCCTCTGTATACACATAGCTAAAGCAGGGGATTTGAATGCATGTGCAAGAATGTGTGTTGTTGAGATTACAGGAGTGTGAGCTTATCTGTATGCATGCATTTTTTGTTAGTGAAACAAAATGTGGAATGTGGAATGCGAAAGTGTGTTGATATGTTTGTTGATGTGTATCTGAGAGATGTGTTAATAAACACGTGTAAGGACTGGATTTGCATGTGAATGTGAGTATGTGTATAAGCTGTGTTTGTGTAGGTATAAATAATCATTTGCTGTTGGTATACATATTTAGTGGGATAGTGTGGCTCTGTGAGTACAAAGCCACTAAATACACATGTTTTATGAAGGCATACACTGAGCTCCAAACCTGACACTGTGATTACACATCACTGTGTGTCTATACGAGTGTGTATAGGCAATATTGTGGGTTTGATGAGGGTGTTGACAATCTGTTGGTGCTTCTGTGTGTCCCAAGGTACAATGGTCTAAGCCCTTTCACTTCTTATTAGGAGAGGGAGAACAAATTCCAGATGGAGGTCTTGCCATAGTTGTTTGTGGAAAGTTGTGAAGCTGGAAAGCCCTCCTAGCTCAGCCTGAACAGTTAAGTCTGTGCAGAGCTTCCTGTCACTCCCTGTGTAGGCCCTTGCTGGTATTCTCTTATTTCTTTTCTCTTAAAAAAACGTTGTTTTAATGTTTGTTTATTTTTGAAGGAGAGAGGGAGAAAGCATGAGTGGGGGAGGGGCAGAGAGCGAGGGAGACACAGAATCTGAAGCAGGCTCTAGGGATCTGAGTTGTCAGCACAGAGGCCGATGTGGGACTCGAACCCACAAACTGTGAGATCATGACCTGAGCTGAAGTCAGACACTTAACCGACTGAACCACCCAGGCGCCCCTCTTATATATTTTTTTCTCAACATTCCCTAATGTGAAGGATATGTCATAAATGAAGATTTGACAAAAATGTGTTTAAAAACAGAGAGTAATAAGTTTTTTGCAGAGTTCACAGTTGTCAGACTCAGAAGATACACTCTGCCATTTAAACCCAACATACAGTTACAGGGAAATAAATCACACAAAATGTTACCAACATTATCAGGGTTATAGTAATCTGTTTATGGTGAATTGCCATCATCATGTTCACAAAGATCATGGTTTGTTTTAAGATATCAGCATAACAAAAATCTAGGGTACAACTGTTTTTGTTAGGGAGTCCCAGTACAGGAAATATTCAAGGTTTTATTATTCTTGGGATCAGGCTCACATTGTAATTTTGGAGTTATCTCTGGTTTTTCTGTGTCTGCTTCTGTTAGCAGTTGTGGATTAAACACTTGGTGTAATGAAAGTAGAAGAAAGTGCCACATGCTTCTCTTTCTCCTTCTTTCTTAACTAGAGGAATTTTCTCCCAAATAACATGAAACATCTCGGGATAGGACCTGAGTTTCCTCATCTCATGAATCTTCCCATGATCCCCAATGCTATGGTGGCTCCAAGCAGACATGATATCCAAGCTCTTATTGAAGTAACTTGTTACGCCATCCACAGTGTTTTTCAACTCTAGCTGGGCATGACTTGCTGAAATGAGTGTGTAGCAGGCAGGTCAGTACTTTCCTGATTTGGTCTCGTAAAGTTCTCCTCATGGTTTGTGTGTTTCAAAAGCGGTGTCTCTGCAGGATGCACAGAGGACTTGTGCACTTGGCTCGCAGACCTGCTCTAAACCTCAGTCTCCAGTAGACAGTGAAAAGATTTGTGGGCAATATTGAGAGTCTAGTTAAGGTTGGTTACTATGAACTTGTAGCCACACCAATCTGTGAGTTAGGTTTTGTTGGGTTGTGAGGGCAGAGACAGAGAAAAATGTTTGGAAAGGAAGTTTTGATGGATGAAAAAGCTGTTGAGGATATTGCCTGAGAATCCTGGGATACTTGCATGTAATTATGTCGAAAGCTTGTCCCCATCCATAGCCCCATAGCTCTTCTATCCTCACTTGTGTTGTCCTCTATCTCCACAGTGGATAGTCAATCATGAATGGACATGGCCTGAACCTTGCCAAAGCTCAGAGATACTCAATCTCTGAATCCTTGAACATACCCTATGTATATTTTCCCAATCTTTTCAGTCCTCTTTTCTTTTCAAGTTCTTTTCTATGAAATATAGTCCTCATAGTTCATCATTTCAACCATACTTGTGTGAATAACCTCAACACTATCTATCCATCACAGCTACTATTATGTCACTGTCTCCTGCTACCCCTGTACCACTGAGGAACTGCTAGAAGCAATAGCACCAATGATCAGATTGGGACCATTGCAAGTTCATGGCCACTGACCTTACCTGGGCTCTCAAAGCAGCCCAAACTATTTTCACATTTCTCTCCCTTTAATTGTGCAGAGACATTGTGTTTGGAAACTGTAATAACTGACCTCCTTGACTAAGTTTATTGTTCAGACTCTGTCCACTAATTACAATGAATATCTTTTGTTACTTTGTGTATCTTCTCAAGAAGCAGAACTTCCAACCATAATGTAGAAGGTTAAACTGTCTGTTATCTGACCTCAGAAGGTGTATAATGATGATTTTTTGTCCTCATTTCTTACTCTCCTGAAGAAAGTGCTCTCACTGCCAGTTGCTCCACCATGCAGGGTTCATTACCACATTCAGGAAGGAAATCAAATATGGTTAGAGGGGAAATAACCAGGGCTATGCTCTGCTTCCTCAAAGTTCAGGGAGAACCTTGCTGATGTTAACACTGTAGTGAAGGCCCTGGAGACCGAAAAAGACAAGAAAATGTATGTGCACTGCTTGGACAATTGTTGTGGGTTGAATTGTGTCCCCCCACCCCAATTTATATGTTGAATTTCTAACCCCCAGTACCTCAGAATATATCTTATTTTGAAATAGAGTCATTAAAGACATAGTTAGCTAAGATGAACTTACACTGGGGTAGGGTGGGTCTTGGTCCAATATGACTGATGTCCTTATAAAAATTGAAATTTGGACCCAGAGACATATAAATAGATAGAGAATACCATGTGGACATGAAGGCAGAAATCAAGATGATGTGTTATAGGCCAGTTTTATAGCAAACCACCAGAAGCCAGGAGAGAAGCATTGAACAGATTCAGTTTCATAGCCAACAGAAGAAACCAACATGTCTGATACCTTAATCCTAGACTTCCAAGCTCCAGAACTATAATGCAATACATTTCTGTCAGTTAAGCTATTCAGTTTGTGGCACTTTATTATGGCAGCCTAAAAAACTAATACAGCAATAAATACATATTATCCTTAATTTTAAATCTTCATCTACAAATAATTATACTCCACATGAGCCAGTGGATTTTTTTTTTAACTAGGCTTCACGCCCAGCATAGAGTCCAATGTGGGGCTGAACTTGTGACCCTTAGATCAAGACCTGAGCTGAGATTAAGAGTTGGGCAGTTAACTAACTGATCCATTCAAGATCACCAGCCAGTGGATTTTAAACATAGTTTTTATTAGTTTATCTAATTAATTGCTAAATGTAATTTAATTCAATTATTTATCGAATTAAATTGTTTTCTATTTAGGCAGTAATCCTACTGTGTCCCACATAACTTAGGGGTGGCCTTGTATGCATGTAAGGATAGATCAATACATTATTGAAAAAAATGATAAAGAAACCAGAAATAGCTTCAAGCAGAATTAATTTTCAGCAGAGAAAGTAATGCAATTCAGGGACAGAAAAATGTCTTTATGGCACTAAACTAATTGTCTGTATAAAAGAAAAATGAACTTTAACTCCTACCTCAAAAAAATCTTTATTGAATTACAATATAAACCTAGATTTGAAAGCTAGAACTATAAATATTCTAAAAGAAAAAATAGAATAATATTGTCATGAACTTTAGGAAAGCAAAGATTTCTTAGCCTGCAAAAAGCACTAGCTATGAAAGAAAAAAAAAACAGTTGAACTTCATCAAAATTTTAAAGAATCAATTTCAAAAGGTGGCATTATAAATTTGAAAAGGCAAACATGGGGTGCCTGGGGGGATTGGTCAGTTGAGCATCTGACTTCTGGGTCATGATCTCACAGTTTGTAAGTTCAAGCCCCGTGTGGGGCTCTGTTCTGACAGCTCAGAGCCTAGAACCTGTTTCAGATTCTGTGTCTCCCTGACGCTCTCTCTGTTTCTGTCTTTCTCTCAAAAATAAATAGACATTAAAGAAAAAAGAAAAGGCAAGTCACAGATGGAGAAAATATTCACAATGCCTATAACTGAAAAATAAAGTTCCATAATCAATTAATGAAAAAACAAGCAGCTTATTAAAATTTTAAGCAAATGATTTATTAAACTGATAAGAACAGATACTACACTTGATCTTAGCCAAAAGGCCGAGAAGCGATTTAAGCAAATGATTTAAATAGGCACTTCACAAAAGACAGTAGATGAATACACACGTGGAAAGTGCTCAGCATTATTATTCATAGGAAATAAAATACCAAATCACAATGAGATACCAATATAAACTTATTAGCATAACAAAAATTAAATACATTGACAACACTAAGTACTGGCAAAAATATGGGTCAATTGACACACTCAGGTTCTAAGTACAGCCACATCAGGAAACTTTTTGGCAATTTCTAGTAAAGGTGAGCATCTCTTTAAAAAAATTTTTTTTAATGTTTATTTTTGAGAAACAGAGAGAGACAGAGCATGAGTGGGAAAGGGACAGAGAGAGACACACAGAATCCAAAGCACACAGAATCTGAGCTGTCAGCACAGAGCCTGATGCGGGGCTTGAACGCATGAACTGTGAGATTATGGCCTGAGCTGAAATTAAATGCTAAACCGTCTGAGTCACCCAGGTGCCCCCAAGGTAAGTATCTTTTTGACCAAGCAATTCCGCTTATAGTTCATACCCCAAATAAGTGTTTTATATATGTACCAAAAGTGTCAAAGAATGTTTATAGTAGCTGTATGTATAAACAGCTAAGATGTGAAAACAACTCAAATCTGTCAATTGGAGATTAAACAAATTTGCTACATTTATCCAATTGAATACTACTGAGCAAAGAAGGAAAAAAGAATAAAGAACTGGAAAAAAAAAGCATATATAGAAACAATATTGTGAAATTTCAAAGTACCAAGGATAAGAAAAGTAGAACCTAATGCTTTAGAGTAAAGACCTGTAAAGAAAGACCAGAAAGTTTAATTTTGGTTTATACAAACCTAGCTATGAATACGGGAGATTTGCTTGATAGTTTCTATATGCCAATTTGTATTCTAACAGTTTAAAAACCACAGATTTACTGATTCTGTACAACAGCTCAATGAAATAGGTATCAACATTTTACAGGTAGAGAAACCAAGGCAGCAAGGCGTTAAGTTTTACAGTGTAGACATACAGAACCAGAATTTTTATCTCTAGTCTTATTCATTATATTAAACTAAACCTTGAAAATGTTCAGAGAAATTATTATAGCCTAACAATTCTATATACAGCCAAATCCATCAATAAAGTGTAAGAGCAAAAACAGTTTTTTTGACAGGCAGGAACACAGAATATTTATCATTTTCTGCCTCCTTTTTTTTTTCTTAATAAAACCAGAAGGTGTACTTCAGCAAAATAAAATGGATATCCAATCGCCAACCAAGTATGAGTGGAAATTATTCAAGGATATCATGTAAAGTAATCCCAGGAAAGCAGCATTTTGATATACTTTTAAAAATGCAGAATATAGGAGCGCCTTGGTGGTTCAGTAGGTTGAGTGTCTGCTTTTGGTTCAGGTTATGATATCACAGTTTTCTGAGTTCAAGCCCCACATTGGGCTCTGTGCTGGCAGCGAAGAGCATGGTTGGGATTCTCTCCCTCTGCCCCTCCCCCACTCATGCTGTCTCTCTCTCCAAATAAATAAATAACCTTAAGAAAATGCAGAATGTTTTAAAGCCTTGCACAAAATAAATCCTCAGAGAAGAAGGGGTGTCAGAAATTCAGAAATCATGCTCCATCTCAGACCTAATGAATCAGAATTTTTATTTTAATAAGATCTTGAGAATATTTGTATGGTCATTTGATTTTGCAAGCATTTAATTATCATTATGAATAAATAGCAGTAAGGCATTAGGGAGATGATGAAGAAAGCTTGTCTTTATCCTGTAAGCAAGGAAAATAGAAAGCAATTTGAATTTCAGAAAACAGAAAGTTGTCCAAGAAAACCATGGTCCAATGTAAATTAAATAGAAATTTGACATAATTTTGGACAATAGAATCAGTAGAAAAGGAAAGAATTGATTTTATATTAGTAACACCATGTATTCTAGATTCTGTGTTGAATAATGTGTATTTAATCAAATAAAAATCAAATAAAAAAATTTCAGTCAAAATTTATTTCCTTTAAGGCTCAAACAACTGAAACACAAATATGCAATATTTAATCATAGCTTTAACACTTTACATAAATTTATATATCTTATCCAGGCAAATATTACAGTGTAGGTGACTAAATTTGGGAATGGAGAAGGGAAAGAAGGAGGAAGTGTGAGGGTATTTCTTGCCTGCAGCTTATATGGCAATAAATAGGATCTAAAGTTAATGGAGAGAAAAAAGAATGTTTATATTTATTGAAAAATATTACAAATATTTAAATAGTTAAAATGTAAGTAATTAAATATTAACAATAATTTTAAAAATAATTAAAAGGGAATGGTAAACATATTACTGATCTGCTTCAGTCTAGTGATGAGCCTCTTAGGGAAAGCCTAGTCCTCACACCTAGAATCATGCTGCTCATCTGATTATATTATTTGTAAGCCCCAAGGGTCTCTTGGCAGCAGGGCTGGGTTACATGTTGGGCTCCTTATAGAGGCACCCACATGCATAGGTGGCTGGTCGGTGAGTGGGAAAGGCAGCTCTGCCTCTTTTGGGAGCCAGGTAAGATGGCAGGAGCAGAAAGAGCAGACCAAGGAGAGGGACTGTGAGAGCCAATGTGGAGGGTGAGGTTGGATGAACCAGTGGGAGGCATGGAGCAGGGTAGGTACTGAGAAACACAGGACTGCAAATCAGAAGTAGAAGAGTACAGATAATGGGAAGAGGTGTTCAGAGCGGCAGGCACAAGCTGAATGTTGTGGGAATTAAGTGAGATATCAGCCAGAAGTTTGCAAACGAATATTTATTCCAAGGAGAAAAACACTGAGTTCAGTTATGTCAAGGAAGTGGAGTGAATTGTAATTCTGTGTGGTCCAAATTTGACACGTATTGTATACTGTATTGCTTCACTCAGCTTTTAAATTTGACTGATTTCCATATCCTCATTTGCTAGAAAATAAGTTTTTTGAGTTCTTTCACTTGGCATCAGCTCCACCTTTTTACAGGATCCTGGTAGTCTGAGCTTTCTAACAAGTGTCTTCACACAAGCCATTTATATTTAGAAAGAAGTAATTCAGGGACATCTGGGTGGCTCAGTCGGTTAAGCGTCCGACTTCGGCTCAGGTCATGATCTTGCAGTTTATGAGTTAGAGCCCTGCACTGGGCTCTGCACTGATAGCTCAGAGCCTGGAACCTGCTTAGATTCTGTGTCTCCCTCTCTCTTTGCCCCTCCCCCACTTGTGCTCTGTCTCTCCCTCTCTCTCAAAAATAAATAAACATTAAAAATTAAAAAAAAAAAAGAAAGAAGTACTTCAAATGCATCTTGGTATTTGACCAGTTATCACAGACAAACTGGAAATAGGCAGGGATATTTTTTTAAGTTCAAGGTTTACAGATGAGGAATCTTAAATGAGAATGGGTCACCAAGGTCCTACCTCCCATCAATGTAGGAGTAAAGACACCTGCCTTCATCTTTGTTATGCTACTGGATCAGAATAATACATTCCAATGTCCACTATGTCCTTCATGACCAAAGCCTCTGGAAACAGAAATCTGCTTAGGGTTATGTTTCCCATTCCCAACTCCCTCACCATCGATCAAACCACAGACTGTCCTCAAGCAACAGACACACAATCTATTTGGAAGGGCATGCAGCAGCAGTCTTTGGTCTTAGCCTTCTAATGCATGTATGATATGCTGTACTTTTAATTTTGTTTACAGGCATTTTTTGTAATCAATAGTATTTAAGTTTGGTGCAGTGTTTTCTATCAGTATTTTATTTAATGGTTTTATTTTCATCTTAAGTAGAAGGCGTTCCCTAAAAAAGTCACAAATGCATTTTCTTTTATTTACTCTTAATATTATAGGGGTTGGTTTTACCTTGAATTTTTAAATTCAAATGCAGGGGTCTGTGTAAAATAGGGATAGATGAATATTTTTATAAATTGTTAGCCAATTGACCAAATATCATTTATCACCTTTCTAGTGATACAAAATGTCATTGTCATCATATTCTTTATCCTCATCACACATTTTTTTGAAATGCTATTCTTTCCTGGGGACATATATTTTTAAACTTTGACAATATTATATTTTGTTATTATAATAATTTCATATTACATTTTGATATATCAAAGGACAAATCCCCTCTCTTTGTCATTTTCAATATTATACTGAATATATTTATACATTTATTGTATCTAATACACTTTAGGATCCATCTATCACTGTCCATTAAACAATCTTGTGTGTTATTGATTGATAATGCTTTAATTTATGAGAATATTAAGGCAAGAATTCACATTGTTTCACTATTGGATATTTCTATCTTCAGGAAAGAAATAAAGGACTTTTTTATGTTCACTAAATTTTTAGAGGCCTCTTCTCTCTAACAATACAGACATTGTGTTATACCAATACTTTTATAGTTTGGTGGCTATTGTAAATAAATCCTTATTTTTATAAAATTCCCTCAATGGTTAATTTTTATGAACAGGAATAGCTATTTATTTATTTATATTCCATGTGGTCACATTAGCGAACTCTATTTTAAGAGTTTGCAGTCTTTTCTTTTAGATTTTTAAGTAAAGAATCAATAAAACCTAAATAAAGTCTTTTAAAAATTTCTTTTTAAGAGTAACACTCTCCTTTTATTTACTTATCTTTTTTCATTTACTAAGATTTTTCCTTAGAATGTTGAATACTAGTTGTGATAGTAGATATCTTTATCTTGTACTGACCTTAATAGAAATGCTTTTAGGGGCGCCTGGGTGGCTCAGTCAGTTGAGCGACTGACTTCGGCTCAGGTCATGATCTCACGGTTTGTGAGTTGGAGCAACCCGTCAGGCTCTGTGCTGACAGCCCAGAGTCTGGAGCCTGCTTCTGATTCTGTGTCTCCCTCTCTCTCTGCCTCTTCCCCACTCATGCTCTGTCTCTCTCTGTCTCAGAAATAAATAAACATAATAATAAAAAAAATAAAAAAAAAGAAATGCTTTTAATTGGTCACCAGTAAATATGTTTTGTTCCAAATTTCTAGATGTCTTTCATTCAGGGAGCTATTTTCTTCCTAAATATTAATAATTTTATCTTGAATTGCCATTACATTTTCTGATTTTTCCCTCAAGTCTTGATCAGGTTTTCCACCAGTAATCTGTCAATATAGCCACATCATTAATAGATTTCTTGAGCTGAATATTTTTTTCATTTGTAACACAAGGTGTACTGTTTCAAAGTGCAATATTCTTTAAAGGAACAGTTACATCTGACTTGCTAAAAGGTTATTTATAATGTTTGCATGTGCCATCATAAGTAATTAGATGAATAGCTTTTCATCTATTTATATGCTCAAGCATAGGATTTCTCAACCTCAGCCCTGTTAACAATCTGGGATGGATAGTCCTTTGCTGTCTTGTGCATTTGAGGATATAAGCATCCCTGACGTGGACCCACTAGATGCCAGTAGCACTCCCTCCCCAGTCGTGACAACCAAAACCGTCCCCAGGCATTGCCAAATGATCCTTGCTGGAGGGGATGGTAGTGCAAAATTCCCTCTTTTTCACTCTACTAGAATTTTAGAAATACTCTACTTTTTTTTTCTTCAAATTTGGTTTCTTCAAATTTCCTCATCATTGCCATTTCTTTTCTTTCTTTCTTTCTTTCTTTCTTTCTTTCTTTCTTTCTTTCTTTCTTTCTTTCTTCTTTCATTCTTTCTTATTTTTTTTCAATATCTGAAATTTATTGTCAAATTGGTTTCCATACAACACCCAGTGCTCATCCCAAAAGGTGCCCTCCTCAATACCCATCACCACCCTCCCCTCCCTCCCACCCCCCATCAACCCTCAGGTTGTTCTCAGTTTTTAACAGTCTCTTATGCTTTGGCTCTCTCCCACTCTAACCTCTTTTTTCTTTTTCTTTTTTTCCTTCCCCACCCCCATGGGTTTCTGTTAAGTTTCTCAGGATCCACATAAGAGTGAAACCATATGGTATCTGTCTTTCTCTGTATGGCTTATTTCACGTAGCATCACACTCTCCAGTTCCATCCACGTTGCTACAAAGGGCCATATTTCGTTCTTTCTCATTGCCATGTAGTACTCCATTGTGTATATAAAGCACAATTTCTTTATCCATTCATCAGTTGATGGACATTTAGGCTCTTTCCATAATTTGGCTATTGTTGAGAGTGCTGCTATAAACATTGGGGTACAAGTGCCCCTATGCATCAGTACTCCTGTATCCCTTGGGTAAATTCCTAGCAGTGCTATTGCTGGGTCATAGGGTAGGTCTATTTTTGATTTTCTGAGGAACCTCCACACTGTTTTCCAGAGCGGCTGCACCAATTTGCATTCCCACCAACAGTGCAAGAGGGTTCCCGTTTCTCCACATCCTCTCCAGCATCTATAGTCTCCTGATTTGTTCATTTTAGCCACTCTGACTGGCGTGAGGTGATATCTGAGTGTGGTTTTGATTTGTATTTCCCTGATAAGGAGCGACGTTGAGCATCTTTTCATGTGCCTGTTGGCCATCCGGATGTCTTCTTTAGAGAAGTGTCTATTCATGTTTTCTGCCCATTTCGTCACTGGATTATTTGTTTTTCGGGTGTGGAGTTTGGTGAGCTCTTTATAGATTTTGGATACTAGCCCTTTGTCCGATATGTCATTTGCAAATATCTTTTCCCATTCCGTTGGTTGCCTTTTAGTTTTGTTGGTTGTTTCCTTTGCTGTGCAGAAGCTTTTAATCTTCATAAGGTCCCAGTAATTCATTTTTGCTTTTAATTCCCTTGCCTTTGGGGATGTGTCGAGTAAGAGATTGCTATGGCTGAGGTCAGAGAGGTTTTCCTGCTTTCTCCTCTAGGGTTTTGATGGTTTCCTGTCTCACATTCAGGTCCTTTATCCATTTTGAGATTATTTTTGTGAATGGTGTGAGAAAGTGGTCTAGTTTCAACCTTCTGCATGTTGCTGTCCAGTTCTCCCCGCACCATTTGTTAAAGAGACTGTCTTTTTTTCCATTGGATATTCTTTCCTGCTTTGTCAAAGATTACTTGCCCATACGTTTGTGGGTCTGGTTCTGGGGTTTCTATTCTATTCCATTGGTCTATGTGTCTGTTTTTGTGCCAATACCATGCTGTCTTGATGAGTACAGCTTTGTAGTAGAGGCTAAAGTCTGGGATTGTGATGCCTCCTGCTTTGGTCTTCTTCTTCAAAATTACTTTCGCTATTCGGGGCCTTTTGTGTTTCCATATGAATTTTAGGATTGCTTGTTCTAGTTTCGAGAAGAATGCTGGTGCAATTTTGATTGGGATTGTATTGAATGTGTAGATAGCTTTGGGTAGTATTGACATTTTGACAATATTTATTCTTCCAATCCATGAGCAGGGAATGTCTTTCCATTTCTTTATATCTTCTTCAATTTCCTTCATAAGCTTTCTATAGTTTTCAGCATACAGATCTTTTACATCTTTGGTTAGATTTATTCCTAGGTATTTTATGCTTCTTGGTGCAATTGTGAATGGGATCAGTTTCTTTATTTGTCTTTCTGTTGCTTCATTGTTAGTGTATAAGAATGCAACTGATTTCTGTACATTGATTTTGTATCCTGCAACTTTGCTGAATTCATGTATCAGTTCTAGCACACGTTTGGTGGAGTCTATCGGGTTCTCCATGTATATTATCATGTCGTCTGCAAAAAGTGAAGCTTGACTTCATCTTTGCCAATTTGGATGCCTTTGATTTCCTTTTGTTGTCTGATTGCTGATGCTAGCACTTCCAACACTATGTTAAACAACAGCAGTGAGAGTGGACATGCCTGTCGTGTTCCTGATCTCAGGGAAAAAGCTCTCAGTTTTTCCCCATTGAGGATGATGTTAGCTGTGGGCTTTTCATAAATGGCTTTTATGATGTTTAAGTATGTTCCTTCTATCCCGACTTTCTCAAGGGTTTTTATTAAGAAAGGGTGCTGGATTTTGTCAAAGGCCTTTTCTGCATCGATTGAGAGGATCATATCGTTCTTCTCTTTTCTTTTATTAATGTGATGTATCACTTTGATTGATTTGCGAATGTTGAACCAGCCCTGCATCCCAGGAATGAATCCCACTTGATCATGGTGAATAATTCTTTTTATATGCTGTTGAATTCGATTTGCTAGTATCTTACTGAGAATTTTTGCATCCATATTCATCAGGGATATTGGCCTGTAGTTCTCTTTTTTTACTGGGTCTCTGTCTGGTTTAGGAATCAAAATAATACTGGCTTCATAGAATGAGTCTGGAAGTTTTCCTTCCCTTTCTATTTCTTGGAATAACTTGAGAAGGATAGGTATTATCTCTGCTTTAAATGTCTGGTAGAACTCCCCTGGGAAGCCATCTTGTCCTGGACTCTTATTTGTCGGGAGATTTTTGATAACTGATTCAATTTCTTTGCTGCTTATGGGTCTGTTCAAGCTTTCTATTTCCTCCTGATTGAGTTTTGGAAGTGTGTGGGTGTTTAGGAATTTGTCCATTTCTTCCAGGTTGTCCAGTTTGTTGGCATATAATTTTTCATAGTATTCCCTGATAATTGTTTGTATCTCTGAGGGATTGGTTGTAATAATTCCATTTTCATGCATGATTTTATCTATTTGGGTCATCTCCCTTTTCTTTTTGAGAAGCTTGGCTAGAGGTTTGTCAATTTTGTTTATTTTTTCAAAAAACCAACTCTTGGTTTCGTTGATCTGCTCTACAGTTTTTTTAGATTCTATGTTGTTTATTTCTGCTCTGATCTTTATTATTTCTCTTCTTCTGCTGTATTTAGGCTGCCTTTGCTGTTCTTTTTCAATTTCCTTTAGGTGTGCTGTTAGAGTTTGTATTTGGGATTTTTCTTGTTTCCTGAGATAGGCCTGGATTCCAATGTATTTTCCTCTCAGGACTGCCTTCGCTGCGTCCCAAAGCGTTTGGATTGTTGTATTTTCATTTTCGTTTGTTTCCATGTATTTTTTAATTTCTTCTCTAATTGCCTGGTTGACCCACTCATTCTTTAGTAGGGTGTTCTTTAGCCTCCATGCTTTTGGAGGTTTTCCAGACTTTTTCCTGTGGTTGATTTCAAGCTTCATGGCATTGTGGTCTGAAAGTATGCATGGTAGAATTTCAATTCTTGTATACTTATGAAGGGCTGTTTTGTGACCCAGTATATGATCTATCTTGGAGAATGTTCCATGTGCACTCGAGAAGAAAGTATATTCTGTTGCTTTGGGATGCAGAGTTCTAAATAGATCTGTCAAGTCCATCTGATCCAATGTGTCATTCAGGGCCCTTGTTTCTTTATTGACCGTGTGTCTAGACGATCTATCCATTTCTGTAAGTGGGGTGTTAAAGTCCTCTGCAATTACCACATTCTTCTCAATAACGATGCTTGTGTTTATGAGTAATTTTTTTATATATTTGGGGGCTCCGGTATTCGGCACATAGACATTTATAATTGTTAGCTCTTCCTGATGGATAGACCCTGTAATTATTATATAATGCCCTTCTTCATGTCTTGTTACAGCCTTTCATTTAAAGTCTAGTTTGTCTGATCTAAGTATGGCTACTCCAGCTTTCTTTTGGCTTCCAGTAGCATGATAAATAGTTCTCCATCCCCTCACTCTCAATCTAAAGGTGTCCTCAGGTCTAAAATGAGTCTCTTGCGGACAGCAAATAGATGGGTCTTGTTTTTTTATCCATTCTGATACCCTATGTCTTTTGGTTGGCGCATTTAATCCATTTACATTCAGTGTTATAATAGAAAGATACGGGTTTAGAGTCATTGTGATGTCTGTATGTTTTATGCTTGTAGCGATGTCTCTGGTACTTCGTCTCACAGGATCCCCCTTAGGATCTCTTGTAGGGCTGGTTTAGTGGTGACAAATTCCTTCAGTTTTTGTTTGTTTGGGAAGACCTTTATCTCTCCTTCTATTCTAAATGACAGACTTGCTGGATAAAGGATTCTCGGCTGCATATTTTTTTTTGTTCAATACATTGAAGATCTCGTGCCAATCCTTTCTGGCCTGCTAAGTTTCAAAAGAGAGATCAGTCAGGAGTCTTATAGGTCTCCCTTTATAAGTTAGGGCACGTTTATCCCTTGTTGCTTTCAGAATTTTCTCTTTATCCTTGTATTTTGCCAGTTTGACTATGATATGTCATGCAGAAGATCGATTCCAGTTACGTCTGAAGGAGTTCTCTGTGCCTCTTGGATTTCAATGCCTTTTCCCTTCCTCAGTTCAGGGAAGTTCTCAGCTATTATTTCTTCAAGTACACCTTCAGCACCTTTCCTTCTCTCTTCCTCCTCAGGGATACCAATTATGCGTATATTATTTCTTTTTAGTGTATCACTTAGTTCTCTAATTTTCCCCTCATACTCCTGGATTTTTTTATGTCTCTTTCTCTCAGCTTCCTCTTTTTCCATAACTTTATCTTCTAGTTCACCTATTCTCTCCTCTGCCTCTTCAGTCTGAGCCGTCGTTTCCATTTTATTTTGCATTTCGTTTAAAGCGTTTTTCAGCTCCTCCTGACTGTTCCTTAGTCCCTTGATCTCTGTAGCAAGAGATTCTCTGCTGTCCTCTATAATGTTTTCAAGCCCAGCGATTAATTTTATGACTATTATTCTAAATTCACTTTGTTATATTATTTAAATCCTTTTTGATCATTCATTGGCTGTTGTTATTTCCTGGAGATTCTTCTGAGGGGAATTCTTCCGTTTGGTCATTTTGGATAGTCCCTGGAGTGGTGAGGACCTGCAGGGCACTTCCCCTGTGCTGTGGTGTCTAACTGGAGTTGGTGGGCGGGGCCTCAGTCCGACCTGATGTCTGCCCCCAGCCCACCGCTGGGGCCACAGTCAGACTGGTGTGTGCCTTCTCTTCCCCTCTCCTAGGGGCGGGATTCACTGTGGGGTGGCATGGCCCGTCTGGGCTACTTGCAACTGCCAGGCTTGTGGTGCTGGGGATCTGGCATATTAGCTGGGGTGGATCAGCAAGGTACACGGGGGCAGGAGGGGCAGGTTTAGCTCGTTTCTCCTTAGGTGATCCACTTCAGGAGGGGCCCTGTGGCAGCGGGAGGGAGTCAGATCCACTGCCGGAGATTTGGCTCCGCAGAAGCACAGAGTTGGGTGTTTGTGCGGAGCGAGCAAGTTCCCTGGCAGGAACTGGTTCCCTTTGGGATTTTGGCTGGGGGATGGGCGAGGGAGTGGTGCTGGCCAGCGCCTTTGTTCCCAGCCAAACTGAGCTCTGTCGTCCAGGGGCTCAGCAACTCTCTCTCCCTTTGTCCTCCAGTCTTCCCGCTTTCTGAGCAGAATTGTTAACTTGTGACCTCCCAGATGCTAAGTCGCGCTTGCTGTCAGAACACACTCCGTCCGGCCCCTCCGCTTTTGCCAGCCAGATTCGGGGGCTCTGCTTGGCCGGCAGGCTGCCCCTCAACCCCGGCTTCCTCCCGCCAGTCCGTGCTGGGCGCACTGCCTCTCCTCCCTTCCTACCCTCTTCCGTGGGCTTCTCGTGTGCGCTTGGCTCAGGACACTCCGTTCTGCTAGTCTTCTGGTGGTTTTCTGGGTTAGTTAGGCAGGTGTAGGTGGAATCTAAGTGATCAGCAGGATGCGCAGTAAGCCCAGCATCCTTCTAAGCTGCCATCTTCCCTACCTCCATCATTGCCATTTTTGTTGGATTTGATTTCTTGGGCTAAATTGGTGATTGATGTTTTTCTATAAAGTCAATTTTATATCTGTTACCCAATATATTGTTATACTTATGCATCCTTAAACCATTATATTTAAAATTTTATTTCTCTATCCTTTTGTTTTCTTTTCCATTTCTTATGTCGTTAATCATGCTTTCTCTAAAATTTTCTTGACCACTTTTAAATAAGTTCATATATTTTCTTTTTGGCTTTTTTTAAATGTTTATTTATTTTTGAAAGAGAGAGAGAGAGATAGAACACAAGTAGGGGAGGGGCAGGGAGAGAGGGAGACACAGAATCTGAAACAGGCTCCAGGCTCTGATCTGTCAGCACAAAACCTGATGCAGGGCTCAAACCCACAAACTGTGAGATCATGACATCCAAAGTCGGATGCTTAACTGACTGAGCCACCCAGATGCCCCCATATATTTTCTTTTTAAGTAATCAACTTTGGTTTTATAGTTAACTCATTCATTTGTGCGCTTAATCTTTATTAATTTCTTCTTCTTTCACATTTATTTAAATATTTTCCTAGCATCTAATATTGAAAAATTTTTAAAAATAATAGTTTACACCCTTGTTTTCTAATAAATTTATGTTATTCAGACTACACATTACACCCCAGTGTCTTCTTTTATAGATGCTCATATGTGGCTTTCTCACTTTTATTCAGTCTAAAGGATTGTTTTCTTGTTTTTATTTTTCTGGCATAGAGAAGATGCTTAATAAATGGATGTTGTTATTGCTTTGGAGCCCTTGTCATTTTATATTTATAATACGTTATTATTATTTGTAGGTTAATTTAATAGGCATGGTTAGACAGCATGAAGATCTGAAAGAGATTATTTTGTGCTTAAATGAAGAAGAGGTGGAAGGAGAAAGTCTTTAGAGTTTGAGCAGAAGGGACTTGGTGATTGGGAAAGATGTAAACATACAGGGCAACTCCCAGAGTTATGATTTAGAGAATTGGTTAATTTTGTGAAAATTATAAGCTTTATTCAGAATATAAAGGATTAAGAACAAGTGTAGGGCATAGGGGAAAATGGTCAGTTTGGTTTTGAACATACTGAATTTTATTTATGCATGAGAAATCCATATGGCAATGTTCAGAAGGAACATCTATCTTCAAGAACTTGGAAACCACAGCTGCCATCAGATATTATTTGAAATTTTTCATTAAATAAATGAAAGATGAAACTGTGAGAATGGGCAAGATAATTTAAATGACTTGAGAATGGGCAAAATGCAGATTCCTGAAGGATTTCAAAGTTAAGGTTCTTTGGGTGGGGAGTGGGAAGCCAGAGAGAGAAACTGCTGAGTGGTGGGAGACAAGTAATAGAGATTAGTGCCAGTATGTGAGGAGAGAAAATTCCCAGAAAGAAAGTATCCTTAGCATAATAGGTAAATGAAAGGATAAGTGAAAGGATCACAAAAATGAGTCAATCAAGGGCGTCTGGGTGGCTTAATCAGTTAAGTATCTGACTCTTGATTTCTGCTCAGGTCATGATCTTATGGTTTGTGAGTTTGAGCCCTGCATCTGGTTCTGTGCTGATGGTGTGGAGACTGCTTGGGATTCTCTCTCCATGTGTCTCTGCCCCTACCCCCATTCACTCTCACTGTCTATCTGAAAATAAATAAATAAGCTTTAAAAAAAAATTAGTAACCAAATCTGGCAATTCTGTTTTACTGTTGTTTTCCATAGTGGGTGTAGCCTCAACACCTGATTCTCTGGCCCTTTGTGCACACAGACCATCAATGAGATTCTTTTCCCCAGAAGCCTGAAGAGCTTTGTATTTACATAATTCATAGAGAATTAACACTTGAAACTTAAGACTCTACTCCAGAGATGCTACATTGACCAAAATGTGTCTCTGGAAGGTACAAATTTGAAAAATGTTTGCCAGGGACATTTGTCAGACTGGTTTAGAGATTCCTCCTATGCATTCCTCAACCTTATTGAATGAAAGAATTGGAGTCTTATATGCAGATTCTGACTTCAGCTTTTCTACTGTCTAACTGTATTATTTGGGGAAAATTACTTAATCACTTTAAACATCGGTATCCTAATAAAAATATTAGGAATGAAAACTTTTTATACCTCATTGGATAGTTGTGATGATTGGATGAGACTATGGATATGAAGATGATTGCATTTGGCACATAGTATGTGTTCAATAAATGATGGCTATTAAGGTTCTTGTGTTTTAGGAGCAGCCTGTGCTATTTATCAAAATGTAGTGCTTACTGCACTATGTTAAAATAATGGCAAGGTTTATCTTTCTCTCTCCCTCTGTCTTTCTTCCTCCTTTCCTCCCTTCCTCTCCTCTATCTCTCAATTTTTCCTCCTTCCCTTCCTCCCTTTCTTTCCTTCCTTCCTTCCTTCCTTCCTTCCTTCCTTCCTTCCTCCTTCCTTCTTCCTCTACCTTAATTATGTATATGGTTTCTCTCAACAATTAGTACTTCATAAAGATAACCTTAGGAGATTTATTTTTGAGTCTTAGTTTCCGTTCTACCTCCTAGAGTTGGTGTATGGATGAAATTACATGATGCATATAAAATGTCAAATAACACATAGAACTTTCAACAAATGGGAGTTACAATTTTTTTTGTTAGGATGGTTCTTTGGACCACCTTGTAATCACATATATAAACATGTGTGTCATGGGGTTGTCTTTGGCATTCTTCTGTATATTTCCCAGGAAAAAAAATAATAATATCCACATTTCAAATGTGACTTGATTTTTCAGTGCTTTATTTCAGGATTAGTAATTTATTTTCAAAAAATACTTCAAACCATTATATTATTGTATTGTACAGCTGACACTACTATAACACTGTATGTTAATTATACTTCAGTAAAAAAATATTAGAAACCAATTTTCTCATCATATTGTTTAAGTGTTCTACGGGGAACGTTGAGAGGAAGGGATGACTTCATTGTGATGTTTGTTGTCATCAAAGAGAACTATAGATTTAAGAAAAATTAGATGTGGAATAATTCAGGGAATCTTCTCTCTTCAATAAATGAGGAGAAGCATGGAGAGAAACTTCCAGTACTAGCAAGCTCATAAAAAAACCTAAAGTACTTACAAAATCAGCAATAGTAACTCAGTGAATGTTAGAGTGCCAGAAAGATGTTCTAAGTGATGAGCTATATATTTATTATTTATATTATGTTCAGTTATTCAAATATCCCTGTCTTCTCAGTCCCTAATTATGTTGGTCCTCAATAATACCAATGCTCAACTTCTGACCTTCTTCCTGACGGGTATCCCTGGCCTGAGAGCAGCCCAGGTCTGGGTCTCCATCCCTTTTTGTCTCCTGTATGTCATCGCCCTCTCTGGGAACAGCATGATCCTATTTGTGGTCCTCCGTGAGCAGAACCTCCATGAGCCCATGTATTATTTCCTCTCTATGCTTTCAGCCATCGACCTGAGCTTATGCCTGTGCACACTTCCTACTACCCTTGGTGTTTTCTGGTTTGAAGCTCGCGAAATCACCTTAAATGCCTGCATTGCCCAGATGTTCTTTCTCCATGGATTTACTTTCATGGAGTCTGGGGTTCTATTGGCCATGGCCTTTGACCGTTTTGTAGCCATCTGTGATCCACTGAGATATGCCACCATCCTCACCAATGCCAGGATTGCCCAGATTGGGATAAGCATGTTGATAAGAAACGTTGCTGTAATGTTACCAGTGGTGCTCTTTGTCAAGAGGCTGTCCTTCTGCCGTGCTGTGGCCCTTTCACATTCTTACTGCTACCATGTTGATCTCATTCAACTCTCATGCACAGACAACAGAATCAACAGCATCCTTGGTCTGTTTGCACTTTTTTCCACGACGGGGTTTGATTGTCCTTGCATCTTGATCTCCTATGTCCTGATCATTCGATCTGTTCTCAACATTGCCTCCTCTGAGGGGCGGCAAAAAGCCTTCAACACCTGCATATCCCACATCAGCGCTGTTGCCATCTTCTACATCCCTCTCATCAGCTTGTCTCTTGTCCATCGCTATGGCCATTCAGCGCCTCTGTTTGTTCACACCATCATGGCCAATGTCTTCCTTCTCATCCCTCCTGTGCTCAACCCTATCATCTACAGTGTGAAGACTAAGCAGATTCGAAAGGCTATTGTCAAGGTCTTAATTCAGAAGCAACAAATCTAATCATTAGTAATCTCAGAGTAGAGACAAAGCCATTTATGAATGAATGCCTTGGTAGAATGGTGTAATTATCCCCAAATGTCCTACATGTGCTTTCAACAACCTAAACTATGCAACTTATAGGTTGTGTGATATTTGCTTAGTTTCCTTGTCAGTAATTCCACATTAATGTTGCCTAAATTTTGTTTCATTTTCAATGTAAAGTGAGATATGTATGTAAACAACTATTCATATGTGCAAGTAGTATGTGTCCTGAGTAAAATGTTCGTTCAGACTGCATACGATAAGTCCAGATTTAATGTAGGAAACTTTGTTAATAAACCAATTGTTCTTTTCTAAATGATATAAAAAAGACAATTTATAATTTGATGTTTTTCTTCTTAAAATTCTTGATTAACTACAAAAATAGCCATTCTATAGAGTGAATCTTATAAGCATATCAATGTAATTCAACATTGGATAATATATAGGTAGTTCTTTTACCCTCTATTATGTGTAGGAGTATATCTAATGCACATACAAAATGTCATATCAAGTGCTCAGGATCAGTTCCTACTGCTGTTAGCTGAACATTAAAAGTTGGTAATAACATTACTAAACCCAGGAGTGAGGATTACACAGTTTTCCTAAGATTAGCGTTGGTAAGAGGGAACTCATACTCTTGGCTCTTTCTTTATCCTCATCTCTGCCATTATTACTCTATCTGTGGGCCCTCTGAATCAGAAGTAGTATAGCCAAAGCTTGCTGATATTTACACATAGGTTCTTTCTTTCTGATTGTTGACTTCCTCTGAGATGGGTACTGTTTTGTGGATATTAGCATGAGATGCAATATGTCTACTTCAATATGTATTTCATATACATCTTCTACAGACTACCTTATCTCTTTTCTTTTAAGTTTGTTAGTTCCATTCACTGGCCAGCTATCCAAGCCCTTCAGCAAAGTACAGAAGTCCATGTATATCCACATACCTCAGACAACCTCTCTTTTTACATGAAGTTAACAACCAAGGGCACTGTCCATTAAGGGGATTTTCCTTCAGCACTCTTTTTTTTTTTTTTTTTTTTTTTTTGTGGCCTCCCATATGTGAAGCTATTGTGCTACTGTATTCTACTTCTGGTTAGTGCCAACTTGCCCACTAATCCATCCATGAACCGAGCCTGAATATTTTCCTTCTTTTCCATTAACGTATCAGAAACCTTCAGTGAGGCCATGAATGTGAATTAATGGAGAGCATCTATATATCAGTGATAAGTGTCATGGGATCCTGGGACAACTATTCATAAACTTTACTTGTGCTTGTTTTGACTTTGTACTTTGTATTCCCTACAATAATGGTGCAAACTTCACAGATGAGAGTTTTCCCAGCTCATAAATGTAATATAACCAATTATATACTTAGGAACCTGGAGAATAAGCACAGGTATGAAAATCACTGGGCTCACTTGGAGACAAAATTTGCCCAGAATTCCATTAATCATCTTACCCCAATAATCTCATACTTTAATCAAAAAAGAGCATAATGGTATGTTTGGTTGCTTATTATCAGTGAGAGATTGTATTCTATATCCAATAGTTCTCAAAGGTTTTGGGTATCCTCCTTTCCTTAATGAACATTTGTAAATGGACATAGGTCCATTTTGGAAAAGATATGGATAATTTGTATTGCATGTTTCCAGTAGCATAGCAGGTTATTTCATCAGGGACACCAAGATTCATGTTCAGTTAATGGGCTCTGGATATGTGCAGCAACTTAAATCTTTAAATTTCCTATTAGGGTGGTTGATGTCAGCCTGATGCTCAGAAGCTCTTTATTTTAAATGCATGTCAATTAGCACCCAGTTACTGTCCATTGTGCTCATCTTCAGAAACATTATCATCTATTGCAATAGGTCACTATGGGTCCTGTCACCCTGATTGCCATTTTACCTTTGCTATTCTCTACAGTAATTATATTTACCTTATGATTTTAAGTCCTTCTATGTGTCTCAGGATCACTTCATCTTCATTGTCAGTAGGGAGGCCAGTTCCACAGGGGCAGATTTCATTGCCAAGTCTAGGCTGCAGAGCATAGCAATCACTGAACTATTCAAAGATACCAAATACCCTCTTACAAATGCATTCTTTATTGCCTTAGTGAAGGAGTGTCCTCTCTTCTCTCCCAGAGAAAATAATCATGTAATAAATTCTCTGGTCTTACATGATAAATCCGTTCTAACATGTCTACCTCTTTGAGATTTCTATAGTCTATATTTTGCCAAGAAGATCTGACATCTCTATTTTGCTATAGGTAATCATCATGTTCAAGTTTCAATCAACCATCCCAGCAGTGCATTATCACCGTTGCTAGGTATCCTTGATATAATGTTAAACCTCAAATCATAGATGAGTATCCTCTGTCAAT
This sequence comes from Acinonyx jubatus, assembly GCF_027475565.1. Taxonomy (NCBI): domain Eukaryota; kingdom Metazoa; phylum Chordata; class Mammalia; order Carnivora; family Felidae; genus Acinonyx; species Acinonyx jubatus. The sequence goes on along the minus strand of NC_069390.1, from coordinate 53,429,908 downwards.
AATGTCAAATTGTTTGTGTCAAATTCTTCTCTATCTTAATTAATATTTATGTCACTGGCTACTTCCTCTGCTGACTTACATCTAATACCTTCGAGATATACTCCTGTAGGTATTCATTTGATTCTAGTTAGTACAATCAGGTAGGCTTTGCAATGATGTCACTGGTTAAACTATTTTCTCCCCAAATGTTAATAACATTTCCCTGCTCAAGCTTTACTGAAATCAGACTGGTTATTGGCTTTGGTACAGTGAGAAGAGATGGGGCAAGATCTTGCATAGGAAAAGCATTGTAAAGCATTGTCCTCAGGTTTGGTTTTTGTAAGGTTTATGTATAAGGTAAAATAAATATCATCTGTAAATCTTCTCATGAGAAGGGAACTCCTTTGGCTAACATGGAATATTCAAAATTTCCAAGATTTTTAGGCTTATACACTCAAATGTTAATATCCCAGCAGTGAGGATCATACCACTTCCCCATTTTTTTATTCCCAGTATTTTTCAGTGTTACAACTTTATAAAAGAAGATTTATCAAAACTGAGCATTCAATTTGCCTTGCAGTTCTGTTACTCTTTCAGTTAAATCATGTGCTGGATTTTTAGAAGTATATGATCTTTGGCTGAAGGAGATAAAGATTTCCTTAAATGTTCCTATAGGGGGCATTCTGACTTTCACAGCATGTCCTGAGTTGTCAATTGGCTGTCCTAATCTAATCATTTTCTATTTAAGGTTTCTAATCAGATACACAGCAGTAATCCCATCTCATAATCTTTATAGTTAATGTTTTTTAGGTAAAAATGAGAGATTGGATTCAATATCCATAGTCACCATGTAACCTAACATCTCCCTTCCACCTGAATCTCATCCAACCAACCACAAGTGACAGTCATAGTAATTTTGATGCCATTGCATCTCAGGAATCATTGTAAGCCCACTGACCACTGGCAATAGAGCCTTAGTTGTCAGTTGACCATGCTATTATAATGTGATTCCAGGGAGCATGAGTGAGGGATAGCTGATGTCAAAAAAGGAAAGACAGTGAGATGGTACAAAAATTTATTATTGATTTGGACACTGTATTATCCAGACTCCAATCAAGAGGCAGAGACCACACAATTATTTGAGAAGAAAAAGTTTAATAAAGAAGTAGATTAACAGGGAAGTAGATTAGCAGGGAAGTTGGCTAGTAAGAGTTAAAAGATGAGAAGAGGATATAAGGAGTAACCACCCCTCCTAGGGTAGAGATGGAACATTCAAGAAAGAGCCCTCTTCTCCTTCCTGTAAGCTTGTGAAGTTATAAGGTGTCTATTGATGAAGCTTGCAAAAAATCTTCCCTCTGGGAGTTCCAAGGAAGGTGCCAACTCTCTGAACTCTAGGTGCCAGACAAGCTTATGACTGCTGGACACTGCTGGAACTGGGATATGGATAGAGTACCCTTTATAGGATTATAATACATTTCCATGTGAGGCTCAGGCTGGGGTAGCTCCAGGCTGCCCTTTTGGGATGAGGGTTGGGTGGCCAGCTTGCTAACTAGATAGCCCTATGTTGCCCTAATTTATATACACATACCCAGGGCTAAGGAGAAGACGTAGGAGATTCTCCTTCAGCTAGAGTGCTGCTCCATACTGTCTGGGCCTCTGGTTATGTCACTGTTCTCCCAGTGAATAGCTGGAGAACAAGCTCAGTAGCTAATCCTGGAAGAAACTGTGCACCACTGGAACCAAGCACTGAAGCAATCACACAGTGCCAAGCAATGGAAAAACAACATGTTCTGTGGGAATCCAGCCAACAAGCCACACAGAAACCAAGAAGAGAAAACCCCTTCTCCCTACAGTGTTCCTCCACTACTTTCCACTAACCAGTCTTAATAATGTGCCAGCTGACAAAAGAGAAATATTTACAGAGTCCAACACTATCATCATAGAGTAGGCAAAAGTCACTTTGGAGCTGAGAGATGGTAAATCAAGAATGAGCCAGACATCATTATGGACGACTATTGACCATTCCTGCAGACCCATCTCTGAAGCCTTATCAAATATGTCTCATGACAGTCAATCCAGGAAAATAAGGAGGGGAACATTTATCCATTGGATCACATTTACCATTGGTCAAAGTTTATCCTATGAGCTGTTAATTCCATCATACTTTCTCACATGTATGAACACCAAGTGAGTATCTGAGAATGTGTCATGGCTTGGTGTCAGTCCTGGGACAAGAATAAAGAGGTGCACAGTGCAGGCCTAAGGCAAGGGATTATCATGTTCTCCCTGTGTGAAGCCAGCCAATGATTGATGAGCCCAGTTGTTGCAACAGTGACAGGACAATGAGGTCAAAGGATTTGAAGTGGTTCACTATAAGAAGCTGATTCACTACATAAACTCAAACCCTGATGTTCTGGCCTGGAGAGCTTGTAGGCTGACAGGAGATTGGTTGCCTCTGAGTGAGCTTTGAGCCATCTCTCCTGTTGAAAAGTCCCCTTGTTCTTTTCTGGTACAAGATCTACTCTCCATTTAAATCTATAAATCAGTTGGTGGCATACTTACCAACTTCTATTTCTTTACCTTTTTTAACCTCAGGTAGAGAAGGGAAATGGTTCAGAAAAGGGTTTTCATGGGCTAAATGTTTTAGAAAGGATGGAGTCAGATCCAGGACAATAGGGAAATTTCTACAAGCATATCAAGCACATAGAAGTGGTCTCAGAGAGGGCCACTGAGAGAAACTCCTTTTATTTTTTTTAAGTTGGTCTGTGGAGCTTGAGCTCATGACCCTGCGATCAAGACCTGAGCTGAGATCAAGAGTTGGACACTTAACCAACTCAGCTACCCAGGCACCCCAAGAGCAACTCCTTTTATAGGGAATATAAATTCCCTATAATTCATAGCTTTTTACATTAAAATTGTCATATTAACAATAAAAAGAGGAAAAAAGAAGGGAAGAAATGGAGAAGGAGGGGCTGGGGCAGCAATTTGAATTGGAGAATGAAAAGCAGGAGGAAGATAATACATTTTATTTAATTTTTCACCTATATTTTCTTAGGTAAATTTGCCTTTTACCTAAATTTAGCCCTTCTAAGGACAGAGTTCTCAATGCCATGCATCCTGAAAAGAACAAAGCACTAATTTTTTTCTAGTTCCAGCTGTTTTTCTTCCTGGTGATCTTAAAGCTTTCTGGACCTACAGATCAAGGAGTGTTCAACTCAGAATGATGCAGATATATGTCAAGGAACAATGGGAGGATGTAGACATAATTGAACCATGTAACTCCATTATGATCCTAGATAGATGCTGGATTAAGCATAAGAATTTATTTTACTTCATCTAATGTTCTGACTATAATATATATTTTGAAATGTGGAAAATCAATATGAATAGGTTAGAGCCCTCTTTTCTCCACTTTTCTGCCTGACCTACTCTGATGACTATAGCTCTTACCTCTAGCACATCCTCTTTTATATTAACCTGAAGACCAATGTGATCATTGCTGGTCTATGCAAATTGGTTCATTTATCTGTCGTTACTTTGTTTCAAGTCAAAGGTGTTTGCTAGATCTAATTTTCTGTTCTCTCTCTGAGAACCACATGTCCTTCTACAACATGCACCAGAATTATACTTTTTATTTATTTCCAATTTTCAAAGTTGAGGCTGAATAAAAATTGATAGTTCTTCTGAAATTGAGGGCCCAAGATACCAGAATGCTTGTGATTCTGGGCTTTTCTTTCTCTTATGTGAGATTAAATGCCTTCAATGGCTGATAAATATGAAGGGACTGGATATAAGACAGTGAAGAAAGGAGTCAATGATAAATTTGAGAGCTTGTGACCTACCTAAATCCACTCACATTTAAAATAAAAGTAGACATTGTGATGACCAAACAGAAAATATCTGTTGGTACAATTCCACATAAGGTCTGTGATTGTCTTAGATTGAGTTTACTAAGGCCTACACTTAATCTTGGAGCCATAGCTGGATATAGGTGACCTTACCAATGTCTGAGACAAACTGTCCTCAAAGTCTACACCTGATGTAGGAACAGCATCTCAAGCATCAATTAAATCTACAACTGTGAGTCTGAGCCTGCTCTCTGCATTTCTTGCGAGACCAGGTTATAGATAGATGTAATGAAGCTAGAGAGTCATTGTTCCTAGGGGAGTAGGTGTCTGTTAATTCTCAGGAGGATGTGCCTATGCTAGGGAAGAGTATGAGGGTATATATAAGGATATGGATTCCCAACATGGTGCTGGAGCAGAGAAGTTATAGAACCTGGAAGAATTTGAAAACTTTTAACCCTTGCTCTGGGGTAAGGAACCCAGGAGCCTAGTAGGTGTCCTAGAAACTCAAATTGAATTTCCCTCAGTTTATTTTATGTTTCCCAATGAAAACTCTGCAATTTATAGAGTTCAACCTTATGGCTTTGAAATGGTTGTAGGTAAAATGCTTCATGGCTTCTTCAGCCTAAGAGATCAAGCTGCATTTGGGACAGCATTGAAAGCTGAAAAGATTAGAGAACATATGTGGGATGGGGTACATCTTTATATTGGCATGATGGACACAGTTGAAAAGACAATGATGCCAGTAGTAACTAATTTGTTTAGTTACTTGATTTAGGCTGGCAGATTTTCAAAAAATAACTCAGGCATGGAATCTTAGAAATGAACATTTTAAGGTCACCTTTTGAACAAGAATGGATAGTGTATTATCACCTTTTTCCCTGTGAATCCCATTCCCCTGACAAGAGCCGAGTGTCACGTGCACTATTGGGGTTTTTCTGGTTTAGAGATGCTAAAAGGAGGGTTACCCAAGGTGTGAGTGATGCTGACACCAAGAACATGAGCAGGATCAAGTCCAAATACCAGAGGTAAGAACCTCTGAATTGGTCAGCAATCTAAAAGGTAGACATTGAATAGCCAAGAGAAATGGTAAGCCAAAAGAAATCCAAGAACAGGGAAAGAAGGACAAGAACCGTGGCCATTCCGAACGGGGCCACTAGCGATTGAATGGAACCAATGTGAGTGTTTCAAACACCTACAGATGACAGCTGTCATATGTTATTCACTACAAGGAAATCCACCACATTTGAAAGGCTGAGGTGAAATGGACACTCAGTACTGAAATATGTTCTCATCACTTCTCCATATGACACACCCTACACACCACAAACCTTACAGTCCCTATCTTGAGTCAAGTGGAGGCAAAGGTCCTTTAAAATTTTAGTAGCAGAGAAAAAGACTAGTAAGTGTCCTCCCCTTCTTCAGTGCTATTTCCACCCCTCGCCTTGTAATTTCTTCCATCTGGATACAATTCATTCTTTCTCTACCCTTGCCAGGAAATGCTCATAAACCCTCCATGAAAGGACAAATACTTGTGGCCTGGCCATTCCCTTCTCACCGCTTCTTGTGGTCTTCTAGCTGGAAGCTCATCACTTAGGGGATGATAGCTGGTGTCCGAGGAGTCCTTCCTCTGCTCCCTGAGGTGCTGTGCTCACTCAGACTGCTTCAGGCTACAGTAATGTGCTGGCATATAGTGTTTCAACCTGGAGATCTCTTGGTGATTTATGGTTCTGGAAGTGGTGTTGTATAAGACAATTAGGAGGGGGTAGAATTAAAAGAATATAAGAAAGTACTGAGCATCACCCTCCATTTCCAAAGTTCTGATGGGAAAATTTAAAACATTTTTTATATTTGCTTCATGTGTTATTGGCTTCTTAAAAATGAAAAATAAAACATTACTCTTAAATTTGAAGTTCCCTTTGACACATACTCCATTTCCACCATACTCATTCTACTGTGATTTTTTGTGTGTGTACACACATGTGCACACACATGTGTGCTTGTATGCATAATTTTCTAGTACAGGGGTCAACAAACTTTTTCTGTAAATGGCCAGGAAGTAAATATTTTAGACTTTTCAGGCCACGTATTTGTCTCTGCCCTATATGTTTTTTCTTATTTTTTTTCTTTTGATACAACACTTTAAAATATTTTTTAAATTCTCACAGGTTGAATTTGGCTCTGCAAATTAGTTTCCCAAACTCTGTGGTAGGTCAATTTTATATTTTCACACACATGTATCATGAACAATAATATGTTAGGCCTCCTTTAACTCCTGCTACTATAGCATCTGTGATTTGTATGAATAAATGAGCATTGACCACATCCAAGATGTTATAGATTTTCCAGATTGCAATATATTCCAACTTAGTTTACTTGATGCATAAATCTTAAAAAGTGGTGTTTTTTTTTAAAAGGTTATCAAACACCTTGTTGCTTCCAAGCTATAAGGAACAAAGGTAGACTTGAAGGTCTCAAATGAATATTATGAAGAACCTATTTAAATCGACTCTGTATTTTTCTTTATATAGAAAAAGTTACATTATTGCTTGATACCTAAGGATGAGCTATACTTAATTTAACTGACAACTGAACTTAATTGTGTTCAGTACACACAACTAAGAGAATTTGTTGTTGATGTTATTTATCTACCAGGAGCATATAAATGAAAGACCTATTTGTGATGTTTTCTCTTAATACCTCAGAAGTTGAAATCTCCACCTTCCTGTTGGTTGGGATCCCAGGGTTTGAGAGTGTACACATTTGGATCTCCATCCCCATCTGCTTTATGTACCTCCTGGCCATCCTGGGCAACTGCACCCCCCTGTTTGTCATCAGGACAGAGTCTTCCCTGCATGAGCCTATGTACTATTTCCTCTCCATGCTGGCCCTATCTGACCTGGGCTTGTCTTTCTCTTCTCTTCCCTCTATGCTGAGGATCTTCTTGTTCAATGCCATGGAGATTTCTGCTGATGCATGTATTGCCCAGGAATTTTTCATCCATGGATTCACAGGCATGGAATCCTCAATGCTCTTCATCATGTCCTTTGATTGCTTTCCAGCCATTTGCAACCCTCTGAGGTATAATTCCATTCTTACCAGCTCCAGAATTTTGCATCGTGGACTGATATTTGATATTAAAAGCATTCTACTAGTTCTTCCTCTTCCTTTCACTTTAAATAGACTCAGATACTGTAATAAACACCTGCTCTCACACTCCTACTGTCTCCACCAGGATGTCATGAAACTGGCCTGCTCTGACAATAGGGTTAACTTTTACTATGGTCTGTTTGTCGCACTCTGCATGATGTCAGACAGTGTTTTCATTGCTGTTTCCTATGTGTTCAACCTGAAGACTGTATTGGGTATTGCATCCCATGGGGAGCAACTTAAAGCTCTTAATACCTGCGTGTCCCACATCTGTGCTGTGCTCATCTTCTTTGTGCCCATCATCACCTTGGCTACCATACATCACTTTGCCAAGCATAAATCCCCTTTGGCTATGATTCTGATAGCTGATGCATTCTTGTTGGTACCACCTTTGATGAATCCCATTGTGTACTGTGTAAAAAGTTGGCAGATTAGAGTAAAAGTCCTGGAAAAACTGAGTCTAAAGTCTAAATGATGGGGCAGAGGTAGAAGTTCCATTTTCTCTACAATAAATTGTCTTAGGAGCAGGGCAATATTTCTTCCAAAGAGGAGATATTTCCTTTTACTTCATAGCCCTTAAATGATATTAATTAATTAGTTAATCAATCAATTAATCAATCAATCCCTAAAGGGGACCTAATATACCACAGCAAATCTGCTTTTAGGGAAGAGGAGGCCTGCATTTCATAGAGTATGTAGGAATGCTTTTGTTATTGCTTGGGGGATTGATGGCATCTATCCTCAGGTATGAATTATGAGCAAGAATCCAGAGGAGCTTCTAAGGAGGAAGTATGATCAGTGGCCCTAAACTGTGGTGGGTGGAACTCTGGAAGGTTTTGGAGCAACTTAGCATCTTCATATTTGCTTCCCTTATTTAATTCCTTTTTTTGTGATTTACATTAAGCCCTTTATAATGTGTCTAAGTTGACTTAAGTATGTTTTTTTCCTTGCTACTTAAAGTGTGGTTGAATGTTCAGTGGCAGCAGTTTCACCTGGAAAGTAACTAGCTGCAAACCTATTAAGTCAGAATCTGCATTTTAGCAAGATCTTAGATGATTTGTATGAACATTAATGTTTGAGTTGAAAAAAAAACCTTTTTGGGGCAATGTGAAAAGGGAACCTAGAGAGTATGTCTTCTGCTGAAGCCAAATTGGGGAAATTGTAGGAGGAAATTATAGGTGGTCATGGGCATTTGGCAACATTTGTAGTAAAAGCAAGGGGCTGAGTCCTTGGAGCACAGTGGACGGAGACCCAGAGACATCTCCAACATCATACATACGTCTTTCTTATGGACTACATTGTGAATTTCTACAACGAAAGAGTTGTGAGTTATTCAACTTTAGAAGTCTCCTCACAATAAAATTCCTTGTTTATAGTATGCACTTGGTAGATGTATATCAATTTGAACTGAAAGAATAGTTCAAAGTTTTGCTGGTGTGGGAATTCAGGGGTGAATCAGGGCAGTCATAACCTAGACTCAACTCACCTCTGCACTTTCTGCACCTCTTACCAGGGAGTTAACATTGTCAAGAGATATAAGGGTCCTTTGTGAGAGACAGAATTTAGGGCAGCCCATAATGCCTTTAGGTAAAATAATAGCTATCAAGCCACAACACAGAATCTGCACCACTGTGACCAAACAGACTTTGAAATAAGTTTCTTATCCAAGCCTCCCTGTATACACCTATCATCTCCTGGCCCTGTAAATGGAGCCAGATTAGAGCCCTTTAAAGACATCCTATTAAGAAAGTGTCAACAAAGAAGCTTTAGGAGCTACAAGGACGATGCCACCTTGATTTAGGGGATCAGAGTCCAGGGTTACTATTAATCAATGAGAAAAAAACATAACTCCAGACAGGGGATTTAGAAGCCAACCCATAGAAGAAAGGGTAAAAAGACCCTATCAGGGATAACATGTCCTCTAAACCATTTAGTGTGATAACTTAGTCCTGCAAGGGAGGTGGCAAGATGACTAAAAAAGCTCCAGACTGAGGTCAAGACTCAGTCCTCTGGTTTCAGCTCTGCCATTTCCTGGCTATGTGACCTTGAGAAAATTACTTTCTATGTGTTGTGTATTACATTTCATATTTCCTTTGAAATTAAAGAAGATAATTCCTTCTTTCTTCATTGTCTGAATTAATATGTTAATCTTTTTAAGAGCCATAAAATCCAAATATGGTCTTCAGACGGATTTGTTTAGACAAGATAGTGTTTAGATGAGTTCATATAAAAAATAGAGATTTATGAGTTATCTTAAAAGTAGGAAGATACGGCAATACTAGGCCTACATTCCCACATGGAAAAACTCAGTAGGAACACACTGAGAAGTGTTGGCCCTTATACAGTCCCCACTACTCACAGTCTGAGTATGTGTTTGCTCCACTTACTGCTATTATGACCTTGTTCTTCTAGGTATTTAAACTTAAGATCCCTGTTACAAATTCTTTTTTTTATGTTTATTTATTTTTGAGAGAGAGGGAAAGAGAGAGAGAGAACACACATAAGAGAGTGTGAGAAGGGGAGGGGCAGAGAGAAAGGGACACAGAGAACTCAAAGCATGATCAACACTGTCAGCGCAGGACTTGAACCCATGAACCCTGAGATCATGACCTGAGCTAAAATCAAGAGACAGATGCTCAACTGACTGAGCCACCCAGGCACACCCCCATTAATGAATTATTAATTGCTTTCTCATCCTCATCCCCACCTCTCTCTCTCTCTTTCTCTTTCTCTCTCTCTCTCTCTCTCTCAGGTTACAGGTCTGGAGTCTTTGTTTAAGCTTTTTTAGCAGTGGGACCAACCCAGAAATCTGGATTTTGCAAAGCTTTTCCTGGTTTTCAGTTTCAATCAGCTCCCCTGTATCACTGTTACATTTTATTTACAATTGCCCACAGAGAGGTGGGCAATTTACAATTTACAATTTTATTTACAATTGTAAACATTCCTGCTAATACCTCTTATGCCCCTGTGTGCTGTTAGAGGAGAAAGATTTTCCTTCAAATCTGTCAGGTGATTTGCAGAGACAACAGTGCCCCCTGACTGGCCAAGAGTGGTAATACCAAGCACTTGGCACTTGAAAACTGACAGAATTGAGTGGATGTGGTCCCTGACCAGGAGAGAGCAGTGGAGCCCCTGCCGTGAAAGAGTTCTGTGTTCCCTGAACTACTAAACACAGAGGTTTAGTTCATCTTCCCTGACTTACACAGGTCCGTGCAAAAGTGCTTTCAGCAAATCCCAAGTTGCAGTTTTCCTTCTCTAAAATGAGGTTGTATCAGCCGAAAGAGTCTTCCACCTGTAAAGTTCTTTATTCCCATTGAATATACATACAAGGTGTAACTACAGTTATTTTTGACTTCATTAATTCCAAATAACTATGATTTATTGAATATCTCTTATGTTCAGACACTGTGATAAAGGGACGTGATTTCATGCAATCCTTATTATACCTATTTTGTAAACATAAGAACAGCTGTTGCCAAATGACACAGGAAGTAGTGAAGTGAGAATTCAAAACCAGGCTTGTGGGACTTCAAACTGTTTACATCATTCTGCTGTCAGTAAATAAATGAGACTCTGGGGGTGGGTGCAGCAGGGAGGAGGAAATGGTAAACTTTGGGAAAAGCAGGGTTTCTCAGAGACCCCATTACTGTTGCCTCAAGACCAAGCTGTTTCTCTGTTCAACAATTAAAAAAAAAGTATTTTATAGCAGGGGCTTTTTATTAAGCAAATCTGAAAATAAATGCTGCCTTTGCAACTAATTTTATATACTTTAAACATTCTGAAATCCTCAGTCGCAGTATTCTCATTTGTTAAATGGAAATACTAATTTAGTAAAGGATATATAATATACCTTGCAGAGAAACTTGGTATCAGATGAGGATATAACTGTTCTGCCTTGCTGGAATGTATCCTGATAGATTACTATGGGTTCTTGTTTTGGCACTAAGTGGATCCAATTTGCTACTTTCATTTAGAATGCATTTTTCTATAATCACAATAGAAAAAAGATGTTTCTATATCAGAAAATTGAACAACACATTAAAGCAGACAATTATAGTTATATTAGTGGATGCTGAAAAAGCACTTAATAGGGTTTATTGAGTAAGCTTATTAAAAATTAATAAAATTGGAATACACATAAATTATTTGGAAATTTACAAATTACCCACAGATCTTGCAGCCAACCATTGTTCTAATAAGTGAACCACTAATGCCACTTCTGTTAAAATCAATAACAAGATTTGAGCGTTCACTTTCACTGTTATTCTTTCATAACAGGCTGGAGATTCCAATGAGTTAAATAAAGTAAAATGAAATAAGTTGTATGAATAGTAGGAAAAACCTACCAGTCACCTATTTTTACTTATATATGATAAATATAAGGAAAATCCAAAAATAAAAAGCTATATAATTCATATGATAATTTGGTAAAATATGTATTAATGCAAGGTAAAAAATGATTTTCCCCAATCTAGCATTATGGATGTGGAAATAGAATAGAGAATTATTTTATTTATAAGAGCAACAAAATCATATAATTAAAAACTATAGAAATAAATTTAATTAAACAAATAATTTTATTGAAAAATTTAAAAAGGTATTAATAAGTGAAACATCTATCATATATTTTTGGGTGTGAAAGTTTATCATCATAAACGTTAGCTTACACTTAATCTATAAAAATAATGTAATTCTTGTTAGGATTCCAAAGCTCTTGTTTGTTTCATGAGAGGGGGATCACTTTATACCACATATTAACAAGTCAGACTATGAGCCTACACTAATAGATCAGTGATATGTGATTATATCCATGACACATACATCAAAATCCATAAAAAGATCCGTAAAGCAATGTACAAACACACACACACACACACACACACACACGTAGAGTGCCATGGAAGGTTTCTGTGTTCTCATTTCTCTGCTGTGTAACTGTTTAACTCCTCCAGTTTCCTCAGGCATTAGTGGTGGTGAAATTAACAAAAACAAAACAACAACAGACACACACCTGGGTGGTTGTGACATGACCTAGATCCTGGATGTTCTATGCCACGATCTGTAGTGTAACAGTGGGTAGACCCCTGTCACTCTCTGGAGCTTGTAAGTTTACCTTAAGAGACACACTCACACTTGCAAGGACAGGCAGATATATCCATGTATATGTGCTTATGTGTGCCTGAGTGACCATTTCATGCATTTTGAACTGAGTTCTTCATCATGGAAAAACTACTTTTGTATTAGGTAGTTTTAAGCCACCAACTGTGGAGGGGCATCCTCTTCATTGAGCACAACCCACCTTCCTGGGCTGTAGTCTCTTGATTATTCTCTCTCTAATCTCCTTCATCTTGACACTGTAGAGAATAGGATTTATCAATGGAGGAAACAGGAAGTGGACATAGGAGAGAAGAGTATGGGCAGGCTGAGGTATTGGCACTCTAAGATGGTCAATGAAGGCAAGAAGGATCATGGGCATGTAGAAGAAGAGCACAGCAGAGAGGTGGGCAGCACAGGTTTGGCCAGCCTTCCAGCGATCCTCACTGGATCCCAAACCTTGCAAGACTCTGCCAATTAAGCCATAGGAGAAAAAAATAAGCAGAGGGTCTAATCCCATAACTGACAGAACTACAAAGAGGCTATAGATTGCACCCCAAGCTCCAGGGCAGGCCAAATGGGCTATATCTGGGTGCAAGCAGTAAGAATGGGTCAGGACCTGCGGGAGGCAGTAGGGCATGTGGGCCAGGAGGAATGGCAGGGGCAGATGGAGACCCAGGCATCGGAAAGCAATAGCCAGGCAAATCTTGCTAATGACATCATTGGTGAGGAGCGTTGGGTAGTGGAGAGGGCGGCAGATGGCTAGTGCTCGATCTAAGGCCATGGCGAGCAACACAGAGGACTCCATGACAGAAAAGATGTGGACAAAGAACATCTGTAGGAGGCAAGCCGAAGCAGGGACAGCATGAACGCCAGCAAAGGCAAGACCCAGCAGGGTGGGCATCAGGGCTGTGGCCAAGCCAACATCAGACACGCTAAGCAAGAAGAGGAAGAAGTACATTGGACGGTGCAGGGTGGAATCCAAGGCAATGATCCAGAGAATAGTACCGTTGCCCAGGGCAGAGAGAAGGTACATTGTGATGAGTGGTATTGTCCACCAGGAGGGTGCAGCTGACAGACCTGGCATGCCCACCAACAAGAAGGTGGGGGCCATTGAAGTGTTACTGGGGGCTGCCTGATTGGGGAATGTTGACATAGTTCAGGATCCCACTTTGAAGTCTGGAACCTGAAAACTGATTAGAAAGATTTACTTAATCTTTTGACACATTTGCATAATGCTATCTAATGCAGCCTGCCTCCTTCCCCAGCCCCCAGCACACACTGGCTTTTACATGCCCTCCCAGAACACACAGACATTCTAATATCTATGCCAAAGTCATCCCATGTCTTGGCAATTTTTCTAAAGCTGTCCTCAAATCTGTTTCTCTCCCTAAATTGTTTTTCCACTTTCCTTTAACCCTGCTTTTCTGACAGCTTTTTCCTAACTCATAGCCCTCCCTTAATGGCAAACATCTGTGAGAGGGTCTATACTCTTATAAACACTTTTTCTGCTCCCCTCAACCCCAGGCATTCTAACTTCAGTTCCCTTTAAGTGCTCTCAATAAAGTCACCCTTTACACCTTTAGTATTAAGTCAAGGGGCACTCATATTTCCTAAACTGATGTATTTCTCAATGAGCTTTGACTGCTGCAAATCCAGTTTCTCCTTTTCTTTCTAAGTTTACCTTTTGAAGTTAATTACTTAGTTCACCTTGCTGTGTCCCATTCAGGGTATATATTGACATCAAAAAATTTTTTTAATGTTTATTTATTATTGACAGACAGAGAGAGATAGAGCATGAGCATGGGAGGGGCAGAGAGTGGGGGACACACAGAATTTGAAGCAGGCTCCAGGCTCTGAGCTGTCAGCACAGAGCCCAACGTGGGGCTCAAACTCACCAACCGTGAGATCATGACCTGAGCCAAAGTCGGATGCTTAACCAACTGAGCCACCCAGGCACCCCTATATTGACATTTTTGACAGATCTTAATTTGGCCCTCTTCTTTTTCTTCAGTGGTAGTATCTAGTCTTATGACTTTTAACTCTGTGGACTAATGAATTACAAATATATCTTCTAGCTCATTCTATATTCATCTTATCCTGGAAATCTCTACTCTTATGTCCCATTTATTTTAAATTCAAATAATCCCAAAAAGATCTTCACAAATGCATCTTAAAAGTTCTTCCAGCTTCCTCAGTTAGGAGACAGTGGTGGGAAAATCACAATGACAAAAGGGAAAAAAAAAGAAGGAAGAAAGAAAGAAAAAAAGGGAACATACATTGGTTCCCTACATCAGTTTGTGGCAAGACCACTCACCAGTTTCCCGCAATAAAAGCCTTACAATTAGCCTTACTTCACATATAATATCCAAATATTATTCATAATTTCAACAAGAAACACTGAGCACACACTGTAGTCCTATCTCTTTCTCTCAGTCAAATACCCAGAAAAGTTAGAACTGAAATTCCAGACAAAAGTACCATGAACTTGTGATCTGGGGAAAAGAAAAAATAAAGACATGTTGAGTTATGTTCTTAGGGGAATAATATGGATGTAAATTAACTCCAAACACATTTAAAAATTCTAAATGTATATATCTTAAAATATGAAATTAAACATTTTAAAATTAAATGTAAAACTTTCAAAGTATAAGGGAAAATAAATGAAACAAAGATCTTAATCTAACAGAAAACATTTAAAGAGGAATGAATAGGAACAGATATTTATTTGTTGTGTGATTGAGTGAGGAGGTTGAAAAATCCTCTCTCACAAAAAGCAAGTGGAAAACTGGTAAAATGGTCAATAACACCACTTTAATACCATTCATTCCTGAATGAAGCCCATTCATTAAAGCTACAGAACTTTGGGAAATAACTCCTATGGTAAAGACATTCTGGCCTAGGGCTGCCCTCGTTATCCCCACTGTCTCCAGTTCTGTCAGAGGCAGGAGACAGGGAAAGCTGAGGGCTTCATTCCAGTTGCCTGAGCTAGCTTCCTTGATTTGGAGCTTGTCGGTTAGTGTGGTCATCTTGGTGGCCAGCAAGTAGGGATGGCCCAAGGCTCTACTAAGTTGGTATTCCTATATCAGAAAAGACGTTCTCAAATCAGTAACATGAGATTCTACCTTAAGTATTTGTAAAACAATCAAAACTCAAAGTAAGTACAGGTAAAGTAATTCAAGTAAAGAGCAGCAAAATGGAAAATTGAAAACAACAGAGAAAATCAATAAAACCAAAATTTGTTCTTTGAAAAGATGGACAAAATTGAAAACTGTTAATAAGCATGGATAAAGAAATTGTGGTTTATATACACAATGGAGGACTATGTGGCAATGAGAAAGAATGAAATATGGCCCTTTGTAGCAACATGGATGGAACTGGAGAGTGTTATGCTAAGTGAAATAAGCCATACAGAGAAAGACAGATACCATATGTGTTCACTCTTATGTAGATCCTGAGAAACTTAACAGAAACCCATGGGGGAGGGGAAGGAAAAAAAAAAAGGAGGTTAGAGTGGGAGAGAGCCAAAGCATAAGAGACTCTTAAAAACTGAGAACAAACAGGGTTGATGGGGGGTGGGAGGGAGGAGAGGGTGGGTGATGGGTATTGAGGAGGGCACCTTTTGGGATGAGCACTGGGTGTTGTATGGAAGCCAATTTGACAATAAACTTCATATATTGAAAAAAAAAACTCTTAATAAGCCTTACAAAAAAATAAAAGACATAAATTATCAAGATCAGGAATATAATAAGGAACATGATTACTGACCTTACAGAAACCCAAATGATAATAAGAGTATATTATAAACAACTATATGCCAGCAAATAGGTTAAATTAAAAAAAATCCAAGGAAGACATAAATTGCCAAACTGACTCAAGGAAAAATAGGAAATCTGAACAGACCTATAACAACATAAAGAAATTCAAATACTAATTTAAAATTTTTCTACAAAGAAATCCCAGGTTCAGATGGCTTCATTGGTAAATCACAGGAAAATTCAGCATAAGAACAAATACTAAATGTTTCTCAAACTTTTTTTTAACAGGGGATAGTTTTATAAAATCCAACTCATTGTAGTCCCCATGGTGAGATTAGTGATTTTATAAAGAAATGAAGGACCAGAGTTCTCTTTCCCTGATGAGGATAGAATAAGAAATTGTCCTTCTGAGGGACAGGAAAGAGTTCTGACCAGGAAGAAATGAGCTGGAACCTAAAATTTGGACACCTTAAATTTCAGGTTGTGAGGAACCAATATATGTTGTTAAAAGTGGAAAAAAGAAAAAAAAAAAACAACTCATGCTAGGAGTATGGTGTGACCTTAATTCCAAAGCCAGACAAAGATACCACAGGGAAAAAAAAACAAAAACAAAAACAAACCAAACTATAGACAAATATCTCTGAAGACATACAAATTATTAACATAATAGCAAATCAAACTCAACAACATATGAAAAGAATTATATACTTTGATTAAGTGAGATTTATCCCATAAGGGCAAGGTTGGTTTTACATTTTAAAATCAGTTACTATAATATGCCATATTAATAAAATAAAGACCAAAATTTCATAGTCATCTCAATAGACACAGAAAAGGAATTCATCAAAAACCTCATTCATGGTAAAAACGTCACAGAATAGAAACGGAAAGGAACTTCCTCAATCTGATAAAGGGCATCTGTGAATAAACCTATAGCTAACATCGTACTTGACTAAGATTTAGAATGAGGCAAAGTTATCTGCTTTGGTCACTTCTGTTCAACATTGCACTGAAGATTCTAGGTAATACATTAAAGAAAACAAATTAAAGTGTCCAGTTTGGTAAGGAAGTTATAAAATGATCTTTATTTACAGATGACATGAATCTATACATAGAAAATTCTAAGGAATCCATTGAAAAAAACCTAAAACTAATCAATGAATTTTACAAGGCCATTGCATGCAAATTCAAGATACAAATATCAATTGTATGTTGATAAATAGCAATGAACAATCTGAGAATAAAATTGAGAAAATAATTTTATTCACAATGCATCAAAAATTTTACTAGGATTAAATTTAAAAAAACATACTATCATACACTGAAAACTTTGAAACAATGCTGAAAGAAATTAAAGAAGCTCCAATATAGTTAAAATATTTATAAATATGGAAAGTTTAGGTATCTCTCGATTACCCCCAAATTACCTGTACCTTCAACAGTATTCCTGATAAAGGGCCAGAGGCCTTTTTGTATAAACTGATAAGCTTATCCTAAAAATTTTTTGGAAATGCTATGGGACTAGAAGAGCCAAAATGATTTTGAAAGAGAAAAAACAAAGTTGGGAAAGTTACACTACCCAACTTCAAAACTTACTAGTCAAGACAGGGAATGAAAACAGATGTACAGACCTATGGAATAGACTAGAGAGCCTGGAAATGAACTCAAGCGTATATGGTCAACTGATCTTCAACAAGGATGCCAGGAATGTGCAATGAAGAAAGGAAAGTCTCCTTAACAAATGGTATTGGGAAAACTGATATCCATATGCAAAAAAATTAAATTGTATGCATATCTTGTACCATACATAATAATCAATTAAAAATGGATTAAAGATATTTATTTATTTATTAATTCATTAATTCATTCATTCATTTATTTAATATAATTTATTGTTAAGTTGGCTAACATACAGTGTGTAAAGTGTGCTCTTGGTTTTGGGGTTAGATTCCTGTGATTCATAGTTTACATACAGCACCCAGTGCTCATCCCAACAAGTGCCCTCCTCAATGCCCATCACCCAGACCTGGAAACATAAGAAAACATAAGGGCAAAGCTTTATGACATTGGAATTGACAGTAAGTTCTTATATATGACCATAAAAGCACAAATAACAAAAACAAAATTAGACGAATAGGCTACATCAACCTTAAAACTTCTGCACAGGAAAGAAATAGCCAACAAAGTGAGAAGCCAACCTACAGAATAGGAGAAAATATTTACAAATTGTATTTGACAAGTGTTTAATATTCCAAAATATATGAGAAACTCCTACAAGTCAATAACAAAAAACAACTCAATTTTAAACAGGCAAAAGAACTAAATAGACATTTTTCTAAAGAATACATACAAATGGCCGATAGGTATATGGTAAAATGCTCAAAATCACTTATCATCAGGGAAATGCAAATCAAAACCATAATTAGATATCACCTCACACCTGTTAGGATGGATATTAGCCAAAAAAAAAAAAAAAAAAAAAGATAAAAAGAGTTGGTGACGATGCAGCCACTATGGAAAACAGTATGGTGCTTCCTAAGAAAATTAAAAAGAGAATTATCAGGGGCACCTGGGTGGCTCAGCAGGTTAAGTGTCTGACTTTGGCTCAGGTCATGATCTCACAGTTTGTGAGTTCGAGCCTCACGTTGGGCTCTGTGCTGACAGCTCAGAGCCTGGACCCTGCTTCAGATTCTGTGTCTCCCTCTCTCTCTGCTCCTCCCCCACACATGCTCTGTCTCTCAAAAATAAAGGAACATTAAAAAAAAGAGAGAGAATTATCATATGATCTAGCCATGCTGCTTTTGAGTGTATATTCAAAAGAATTGAAATCAGGATGTTGAAGGATATCTGCACTCCTGTGTTCACTGCAGCATTATCCACAATAGCTAAGATATGAAAGCAACCTAAAGGTACATCAATGGATGAATGGATAAAGAAATTATGGTATATACATACCATGGAATATTATTCAGCCTTAAAAATGAAGGAAATCCTGCCACATGCTGCAACATGGATGGATCTGGAGGATAATATGCAAAGTAAAATAAACCTTGTTGTTATAGAAGGACAAATACTGCATGATTCCATTTGTATGAAGTGTATAATAGTCAAACTTACAGAAACAGAGAAGAGAATGGCAGCTTCCAGGATCTGGGGTGGGGGGAGACAAGGAATTACTGTTCAATGAGTATAAAGTTTCAGTTATGTAAGATGAATAAGTTTTAGAGATCTTCTGTACAACATTGTGCCTATAGTTAACAACTTAACATTTTGTTGAGAGGCCAGATCTCATGTTAAGTGTTCTTACAACAACAACAACAACAACAAATCATCACAACAACAACAACAACATCTCATAACAATAGTACCCTATAGGGGTTGAAAGATAAAAGAAAGAATGGGACAGAGTGTCCCAGAATGGGACAGTATTTGCAACTTGTATTACTGAAAGAAGTTTAAATTTGGAATAAAGAAACAAATAAATAAGAAAGAGATGGGTGATCTAATGTAAGATCTAGCAAAATATGAGGTGTGATTTTATATAAGACTATAGAAATGCTAAACAAATGTATAATAAAAGCAATCTCATTGGTTACTAAGATAAGACATATTTTATAAATGATAAAACAGGGATGCCTGGGTGGCTCAGTCAGTTAAGCGTCTGACTCTTGGTTTCATCTCAGGTCATGATGAGGTTTGTGTGTACGAGCCTCACGTTGGGCTCCACACTGTTAGCTGTTAGTGTGGAATTTCCCTGTCTCTCTACCCCTCTCCTGCTCTCTCTCTCTCAATACATAAATAAACTTAAAAAAAAAACATTTTTTACCTGTCATGTGGGATAAAATCATAAAATTTGATAAAATTATATGCTGGAAAAATATTAAAAGACTACTTTTAAGTTTATTTATTTTTAAGGGAGATAGAAGAACAATCAGGGGAGGGGCAGAGAGAGAGAGAGAAGGAGACAAAGAATCTGAAGCAGGATGGGGAGCCTGAACCCTAGAACCCCAAGATTATGAACTGAGCCAAAGTCAGGCACTCAACCAACTGGGCCACCCAGGGGCTCCTTAAATGACTTAAGCCTTAATCAAGGCTGTCAACACTGTAAAATGTTGTAGCTCTTTTGGGAGCAATTTGGTGCATTTCATTAAGATAAGAAATTTAGGGGAGGCTTGGTGGCTCAATCAGTTAAGCGTCAGACTCTTGATTTTGGCTCAGGTCATGATCTCACAGGTTTGTGAGTTCAAGCCCCACATCAGGCTCTGCACTGACAGTGTGGAGCCTGCTTGGGATTCTCTCTGTCCCTCTCTCTCTGCCCTTCCCCTGCTCATGCTCTCTCTCTCAAAATAAACTAACTTAAAAAAAGTAAGTCATTTACGTAATTTGGCAATTCTAGTTCTTGATATATCTATCAGAAAGAAAGACCCATATGCATGAAGAGGCATAAAATATTTTCGTTTGCAAGAGGACAAAAGCAGAGTTCTGCATAATTCTCATATTAATTCTGATAACTAATTAATCAGAAAAACAGTCATGGTGCATAGCAGTCTCAACAGTTAAGAGTAAAGATATATTGTTGAGTTAAAAATATGCATAATGATTGATCCATTATAGTATTATATATGTTTTAAAAGCCTCCTAACACTATACCCCAGACAGCTACATTTGTATATAAGTGCCTAGAAGTCCTGGACAGATTTGCATTACTTGATTTGATTAAAGTAATAATGACTGGGGTAAGGGACTAACAGTGAATTGAGGATAGGATTAAAAGATGACTTTGGCCTTGGGGTGCCTGGGTGGCTCAGTCGGTTGGGCGGCTGACTACAGCTCAGGTCATGATCTTGTGGTCTGTGAGTTCGAGCCCTGCATCGGCTCTGTGCTGACAGCTCAGAGCCTGGAGCCTGCTTCTGATTCTGTTTCCCTCTCTCTCTGCCCCTTCCCTGCTTGCTCTGTGTCTCTGTCTCTCTCTCAAAAATAATAAACATTAAAAAAATTTTTTAAAGATGACTTTGGCGTTAACCCAACACTTTTCTAATATTAAATGAGTAACTATGCTTAGTAAACTCCATCGTCTCATCTCAGATTTTTCTTCCACATCCACTTTTACTCATCAAAGGTGTTTTGGGTTTTGCTGAGGCTTTTGTTTGTATTATCCTGATTGGTTTCTGTGCTGCCAGTTCTTCTGCCTCCCAATCCTCCCTGCATATAGATTTCACAGTGTTATTTTATAATTTGCAATTTGATAATGTGGCTGTGGCATCTTTCTTTTGAACCATCTGATTTTCCACTGCTTTAAAATAAAGACCACACCTTTATTTGTCATAGAAACCTCTTCACCATCTGGCCCCAACATCCCTTACTGCTTAACTCGTTTCTAGTCTACTTCTACATTCATCTTAGCCTGGCAGAACTACTGTGATTCCTCAGATATGTCATTGATTTTTGCACTTTGAAAAATACATTTTATAAGTGGAATGTCCTCCTCTCTCATGTATAGCATGATGTTCCAACTCAAACATTGTTCCTCCCTTTCCTGAAAACTGCTGACCACCTTTTCTCTAACAGACTCTGGGATAGCTTATTTATCCTCTCCTTTTTTTCTTAAGTTTATTTTTATTATTCATTTTTGAGAGAGTCAGAGGCAGTGTGAGCAGGGGAGAGGCAGCGAGAGAAGGATAGAGAGAGAATCCCAAGCAGGGTCTGTACTGTCAGCACAGAGCCCAATGTGGGGCTCAAACCCACAAACTGTGAGATCATGACCTGAGCAGAAACCAAGAGTCAGATGCTTAACCAACTGAGCTACCCAGGTGCCCCTATTTACCCTCTCCTATCACACTATAGCACATTCTCTAATATAATCCTGATCATTCTCAATTCTTAATATGTCTTCCTGTGTTTTCCTCAATGAACTGTTAACTTCCTCAAGAGATGGTTCTTCATTTTACTCATTGTTATGAATCCAGCTCCTGGTTTATATTATACTTCAAATAAATGTGCTTCATAAAACCTTTACACTTCTATTTTACACATTCTCAATTCTGTTTCTCCAAATTTTCTCCTGGATTTCATCCCTTCTCCTGAAATGCTCAGTTTTATTCCATAAACTGTCACTATTCTCAAAATCTTCCCAGCCACCCCTCTTGCACACCTCATATAAATTTCTCCAAAATGTTAATCTTTTCTTCAGTGGAGTCAACATATTTCTAGTCCCCACCATCTTGGAGTCTCTGCCTCAGCTTGAAGTGTTTTCTAGATGGAGCTTCTTCTGAGTATCTGGGCTTACAGTCCCAAGAACAGAGGCTCCTGATGTATCTCATACATTTGACTGAACATTCCTGCTCATTAAAAACAGATCAGGTGGTGGGTAGACATGTTAGAAAGTAAAGCAGAAAGAGATTTAGGATAGATTCCTGTTGAAAAAAAGCCTGTGAGCCTTTTTTTTTTAAATTTTGGGGGTGGGGCATTGAGAGTGAAGGAGAGAGAATCTCAAGCAGGCTCTGCATTCAGTAGTGTTCCCAACATGGGGCTCAATCTCACCAAACATGAGATCATGACCTGAGCCGAAACCAAGAGTCAGGCACTTAATCGACTTAGCCACCTAGGTGCCCCCTGTGAGGCTTTTGTGGGGATATTTAAATCTTTACATGCGACCTTCGTATTTGACAGGTTCACTCCTTCCCAGAATTTTGAAAGTGCTCTCATACATACATAACTAGCATACAAAAAGCACATGTACTTTCTGCCATTTACACTATCCAAACACAAAAATATACATTTTGTGGCCAATATCTATTTCTACACACAACACAGACATATATGCATGCCCTTACACACATGCATGCACACACAGACACATACTTATCCACCCTGATACACAGAAACACTCATGCAAGGAAGGTTTATATTCATGGGCAGAAGTATTTTTGAAACATATGCATATCAAATTAACAGGTACTCAAACAAAAGTGTAACTTATACATTCAAGGGTGCAGAAATATACAAATGCTTATTCCCTCAGATAGAAGCACTTCTGAATACACACTGATATAAATGCATGTATGAACAAAAAGGCATGTGGAAGCCTAAGTTTGTGTTGGTGGACATATGTTATCATATATACACTCATGTCCACAGATTGTGAATGACAAGTGTTCCTAATCAATCTTTTGCCACCTCACACAATCATAGCCAGGTAAATTTAAAGATTCAGTCATTCTTCAAAACACATGTATGCAGCCAATGAGTAGCTCTATCTCCTTACATACACACATACTTATCAGATGTTCACAAACATCCCTGCAATATGCAGCTATGTATATACATCTATATATATCAGAAATTCAGGAGGTCATAAACATGCATCTTGAAACACATCTCACATTGCTCAATTAGGCATCCTTATTTCACTTCAAATATCTGGTATGTTGCTATAAGGATAAGTAAGATTCTTTTTTCTCACACTGAAACCTTGCTTTCTACAGATTTAACTCTATGGTTCAAAACTAAAAGTGGGGACATTGTCACCAAAACATGTTTATACATACTGGAGAATGTTTTTTGGGACAGAACAGAAGTTTCATTCATTACCAGACTAGTTCCCTTCCATCTGAAGGACAAATGGAACATTGGATATTTGGTTAGAAGGGAGATCTGATGGTGGCTTCATGGAAAGCTGTGAGCAGCTTATAGAGCATATGTGAGCAGCATATAGAGATGGCAGAGTATTATGAACAGATTTTCTCACTTTACATTTCTGTCCAGACCTAGTCCTGGCAATTAAGGCCCTCACCACAACTCTCCCTGCTATTTATGAGGCCAGCATTGAAAAGTGTATGTCAGACAGGGTCTCTGGTTGCGGGCGAATGCTGCAGCATTAGGATGGCTTTAAGAAGTGGCCAGTGTGAGAAGAGGTATAGCATCAGCGTCACAGGAGTTGAGCCATAGGCGATAAAATGGAGTAGGAAGAAATGGCTAAGAGGGTAGATTTCTCTCCAAGACAATGATTGCCCCTCCACCTCCTGAGAGGCCCCCTTTTATCTCCAGATTAACCCTGACTGAAAGAGCTATGTTGAGTGCCAAGCACCAAGCAATCCTTTGGAAACAGGCGGTATATCCCATGGATAACCACTTAACAAAGTATGAGATCAAAGCTGGCACATTATAAAATGTTGATATGGTAAGAGACCTATGCATATAGGGAGGATAAGGGAAACAAGCATAGCAGATGGGGTGGAGGAATACAACAATCTAGGGAAGAGAAAGGTTTAGATAAATTATAGGGCCCAAACTTAGAAAATAATTTCCCATGTTCTTAGTCTCAAATCTGTGTGGATAGTTGGAAGGTAAGGCAATGATCAGTTCTACTGCTCCCTGTATTCAGATTCTTTTTCATGCTATGTCTTTACTAGGGAGATTTAGCTTTTCTCTGAAGAACCTGGGATTATAGCAGGTTATAATCGGACAAGGTAAGCAGAAAGCCAGCCCATATATGGGGGATAGAAGATACCACCACTGAATTCTCAAGGTTCCCCAGATTCTCCCATGCAGAGGTTCTGGCCACCAGTAAACTCAGAACTGCACTATGCAATTTGAAGACATCCCTCAGTGATAGATTTGGTCAGCAAAGTCTTCTCCACATGACTTCCTAGTTCTAACGTATGATGTTAAATATTCAGTCCCAATTCCTAATACTATATGCTAAGTCATATCCTTGCCTTTGCACCTATAGCTACCTCTAACTTCTCTGCATTTTCCATCTCAGGAAACCACTTTTCCTTACTAGAACTCAGATGCTACCAGCTCCCATAGGCCTTCTAATGTATTTCTCCCTCCAAATGAATCACTCCCCCCTTCTACAATTCTATGCATAAGTTAGTGTACTACTGGAGCTCTTCCCATACCTTCCTGCTGCTCTGTGAGCTCTTTGAAGACAAGGACTATTTTGGATTTTTTATTCCTATAATCACATATTTCCATTAGACATGAAATAAGTTTGTTGAATTCCATGAGCTGTTTTAACAAGTCAGCTTAGACAAAACTTTGCCTTACTGCCCAAATTCTGAACCCCATGCGTCCCTCCCTTCTACAAAGGACACTGTGCTTTTCTGATCTCTCCATCTGCTCTATCCCAACCCCCCAGCCCAATCTACCTTCCAACTCTTCAAAAATTGAAGAAACTTTCTAAGAGTGGTCCCATTCTTTGCCCCATCTCATTTTTATCCTTCCATGTTCAGAAACAGGAACTCCCATACCTATTTCTCCCTCCTCTTTCCTTTCTTTCTTGTTTTCTCTCCCATTTATTTCATCACTCTCACCATAAGTCTTATTGTCCCTCCCCATACCTACTTCTCCCTTTGTGCAGTTCACTCACCACACTTGGTTCTCTCAGCGACCCTCACACACTTTGGTGTTCTAGTGGACTGCCTCGGGTATATTCTTTATGCAACCCTAGATGTACCTCATCTGGGGGAGTGGGTGGGGTGTGGGATACACGAAAGGCGAGCACAGGTGTCCAGCCTCTTGTTGCCAGAACCCCATGGGGAACCTCGATGAGAATGTTGTGGTTAGTTAAGGGCTTGTTGTTCAGCCCAGAGGAAGCACAATAATGACCTTTAAACTACAGCAGGAATGAAGAGTCTCTCCATCCCTAGGATCCAGTCTTGTTCTCATAGCCCATGAAGCAGGTTCTCCTCCACCCTATACGAATCCTGAGCTCATAGTCCTCATAGGTCCCTGTGTCCTGTCTCACCCTGGCCTGTCTGCTCTTTGACCATTACCACCACCTCTTCCCAGCCTTTAATTCAGAGAGCGGATAATGAGCCCTAGAGAGTGCCTCAGGCTCAGTCCGCAGGGATACCTTCTGGTTTTGTTGCCTGTCTGTTTTGACTAATAGTCCTTAGCTCAGTGGAGTACCACGTGGTGCTAATGGCTCTAAGGTCACAGGTTCCATCTCTGCAGAGATCACTTAGTCACTTGCTTTGCAACCTCAGGCTAAGGCCTAAATCAATTAAAAAACTTGCTGGAACTATAAAATGGCCTTTACATTTGTTATGGTTTCATCCCCATCCCTGGCCACATGCACACTGCTATCCATAAAGTCAGCTCTCTCCGAAATACAACAGCTATCTCGACTGGATCCCTTCACTCCTCTAGCCCAGTCATTTTGGCTTACTCTCTGTCTCTCTCTCCCCTGTACTTTGCACTTTCTCATTCTCCCTGCCATTTCTTGTTCCCTATAGATGCCTTGTTTTCTGATGGATCAGGTATCACCAGACACCCTACTCCCCACACCAGCTTGTAGCTTTTCCTTCACACCCTGGACACAATCAACCCAAATCTCCATAAATGCTCATTGTGTGCCATGCCTTCCACTGCTCCTCCCCTCCTGGAGAATTTTCAGGGTGCTTTTGTTCCTGTAATCCCTGCAGCAGACCTGGGTAACCAGATCCCAGCTTGGGGGTTTTACCGGGCTCATCCCTGTCACTTCTACTCCCTTTTAGGAGATGGTACTTTAATCTCTCTATCCCCAGGGCACAGCTACACGTCTCCTGACTCAGGTTACCCTCCTCACACTCCTTCCAGCAATTCCAGCAGGTGTGATCTGTTGGATCTGGAAGCTGCCTCAAAGTCTGCAACTAAAGTTTAACCCCATGGTGAATGGAGCTGAGGACACTGACTACATTCGTCTAGCACCTCAAACACGCACAACCCCATAAACAAGGGCTGTCTCAGGCTCCCTGATAAGTTCAGTGAAACATTCTATATCCATCGATCTATATCCACTTGGGATCTGGGGATGCCTCTCCTCGGATGTCTAAACCACAGGAAGGGCCCCATATCTATCTGCAGCCTGCTTTCCTGGATGTTCAGGATAGCCGTTTATTCATGTGATAAATGAATCTGGCCTAATAGGTTGGAGGGAGGGACAGAATTAAACCATTCTTGGGTCCCTTCTTTTCTCAGGTCAACGTGTGTGTCACTCGATATGATGTTTTAGGAGCCCGCTGTGTGGTGCTATGGCTTTCATAGTTAGACCATCTAGGTAAAAATCCTTGCTTTGCCATTTTCCAGCTATAAGGCTGTGGACAAGCTACTTCATATCTTTGAACTTCAGTTTCCTTATCAGTAAAAAGAATTTGGATGAAATGTGAGTGAAGTGTCCAGAACAATGCCTACCTCCCATTGCTAGTGTTTGTAGGGGCTGATGGCAGGCTGCCCCAAATGCCATATTGATTATTTTGAATTGAACCTGGGAAACAGCCAGTACAAGGACACCCAGATGCTCTTTTGTCACCCCTGAAAGCAGACAATAAATCTCCCATGTGAAAGTTACCTTGCCTGTACTAAGAAGTAAAAAGACATCTTAACCACCAGAGATAGAAGCTTTAAAGCTGAGAAAGCTGCAGAAACAAACCTTGTTACTTAAAAAAAATTTTTTTAATGTTTATTTTTGAGAGAGAGAGAAAGAGAGAGAGAGCACAGAGGAGGGACAGAGATAGAGAGAGACACAGAATCTGAAGCAGGCTCCAGGCTCCAAGCTGTCAGTACAGAGCCCGACATGGGCTCAAACTCACAGGGCTTGAACCATGAACTGTGTAATCATGACCTGAGTCAAAGTCAGGCGCTTAACTGACTGAGCCACCCAGGCACCTGAAAACTTGCTACTTTTTTACTAACTTACTACCTCAGCCCAAATTTCATTTACTAATAAAAGCTCCCAAACGTCTGTTTTCTTTATTCTGACAATTTCTTACACATTTATTATCTCTTTGTTTAAAATGTATAAACACTGCCTGCCTTATTCATGTGTTTGGGTCTCAATTTCATTATTAGACCTCTGTGTGCACATATTGAAACCTTGGATTTTTCTCCTGTTAATCTGTTCCATGTAAATTTAATTCTTAGTCCAGTAAGAAGAACCTTGGACAAAGGAAAATTTCTTCCTCCCCTTCATAATCTATATAGGTAACTTAATTGCTCCCAAATTAGCTAGTATTCCCCAAAATATATGTGACAATGGAATACAATATTTCTGCCAAGAAAATACATGTCTTAAGCCCAAGAGAGTGGCATAATAGAAAAGACAAATTGGACTCAGTCTGTAGGCTCTCTAACTTATTGTTGTCTGTCAGTTAGGGGTCACTGCCATATCCTAGAGGCTGCTCTTATCCTTGTATGTAGTCTCCTCTACCTTGACATGTTGAAGCCAATGTATGTTCATGGCCCAAACTCTCAGCAAATTATAAATACAAAGGGAACTTCCATGATTTTATAAAGGGCATCTACAAAAATGCTGCTAACTAATATTATAATTAATGATGAAAGACTTAATGCTTTCTCCCTAAGATTGGGAGAAAAGGCAAGAGTGTATGTCCTCACCATTCTTGTACAGAATTGTACTAGAATTCTACTCAGTACAATGAGGGGAAAATGTAGAAGGCATACAGATATATATTAGAAAAGAAGAAATACACAACTGTGTATTCATAGATAGCATGACAGTCTATATAAAAAAAACACAAGAAATATACAAAAAGTTCCTAGAACTTGAAGATCAGTTTGGCAAGATCACAGGATTAGAGTCAATATTAAAAAAAAAATCAGTGATATTTCTACATATTAGCAATGAGTAATTCGAAATGGAATAAAAAATTCTTTAATGTTTATTTATTTTTGAAAGAGATACAGAGTGTGAGCAGGGGAGGGGCAGAGAGAGAGAGAGAGAGAGAGAGAGAGAGAGGGAGACACAGAATCCTAAGCAAGCTCCAGGCTCAGAGCTGTTAGCACAGAGCCCAACACAGGGCTCGAACTCATGAACCGTGAGATCATGACCTGAGCTGAAGTCAGACATTTAACTGACTGAGTCACCCAGGCGCCCAGAAATGGATTTTTTTTAAGTACCATTTATAATAGACCAAAATGACACACCAAGCTATGTAGCTAATAAAATTTGTACAAGATTATCATGTTGAAAAATACAGAGCATTGTTAAAAGAAATAAGAGATGGCCTAAATAAATGGTGAAAATGAATTACAGGACTCAACATTTTTTAAGATGTCAATTCTGGCTAAATTATTCTAAAGGTTTAATGAAATTCCAATCAAAAGCCTAGCAATGTTTTTGGTAGAGATAGACAAGCTGATTCTAAAATGTATATAAGAAGTCAAAAGAACTAATGTAGACAAAACAATTTTGAAAAAGAAGAGAAAGTTCGATGACCCTTAATACCTGACTTCTAGAGTTCCTATTGTTTTGGCAAAGGGATAGACACATAAATCAGTGAAATAGTATAGAGAATCTACAAAAAGAGACCCACAGAAATATGGTCAATTGATTTTTGAACAAAAAAATCATAAACATAAATGTAAATCATAATACTATAAAATTTCTAGAAGAGAAAATATGAGAAAATCTTTGAGACTTTTTGTTATGCAAATATTTCTTAAATTAGACACCAAAAGCACAACTCAAAGCAAATATGTATATATATATACATATGTATATATATATATACAAATATATATACACATTTGTATGTATATATATGTATATATGTGTGTGTGTGTGTGTGTGTATATATATATATATATATATATATATATATATATATATATAAAATCAAAAATATTTTATAAGAGGGGCACCTGAGTGGTTCAGTCAGTTAAGCATCCAACTTTGGATTTCAGCTCAGGTCATGATCTCACAGTTCATGGGTTCAAGCCCCATGTCAGGTTCTGCACTGACAGTGCAAAGCCTGCTTGAGATTCTCTCTCTGTCTCTGTCTCTGTCTCTCTCTCTGCTCCTCCCCCACTCACTCTCATGCTTGCTCTCTCTCTCTCTCTCAAAATAAAAAGATAAACTTTAAAAATATATTTTATAAGATTTTTAAAAATAAAAATGCTTAACAAAAGACAGTGTTAAGATAATGAAAAAGAAAAGACAAAACACAGACTAGGGGAATAAGTAAAAAATCATATAAACAACAAAGGTTTTTTATTCAAATTATATAATATATTAAGCTATAAATTCAACAAGAAAAAAAAAGTAACCCAATAGCAAATAATGGGCCAAAGATTTGAATAGACATTTCATCAGAGAAGACATTATGTATGGCAATAAACACATAAAAAAAGGCCCAACATTATTAGTCACTAAGGAAATAAAAATTAAAACCACCATGATAAGTTGTCACTATAAACTTGTAAGAATGACAAAAAAATGATAATTTAAGGTGCTAGTTGGAACAAAAGCAGGTAGGACTGTCATACATTGGTGATAGAATACAAAATGGCACAACCACTTTGAAAAATAATTTGGTATTTTTTAAATAAAGTTAGACACATAGTTAACATATGCCTGGGCCATCGACTTTTATGTATTTAAACAAGAGAAATGAAAACTTAGGCACATATAAAAACCTATGTGTGAATGCTTATAACAACTTTACTTACAAACTTCCTTCAACTACCAAATGGATAAACAGAATATCAACTATATCCATACAATGGATATGCATACAACGAAACCCTGTTTAGCAATATTGTGTATAAATCTCAAATGCACTATGTTAAATGGAAAAATTCAGGTTTGAAAGATTACATACCATTTAATGAACCAAAGTTATAGGGTCAGACAACAGATTAGCAGTTGCCAAGGGCTTGTGGTGGGTGGAAGGGGTCAACTACAAGGGGTAACTTGATGGAATGTTTTGGGTTGATGGAACTCTTCCATATTTGGATTAAGGGGGTGGTTGCATGACTCTATGACAGAATTGCACAAAAAGATGTAAATTTCATTGGCTATAAATTTTAAAATCATTTTAAAAATGTAAACTCTCATTAAGAGCATTTGGCAGTTTAAGTTTGATAAAATTTACCTTTCAAGCCTCATCCATCTTTTCTTATGTCCTCCCTCTCTCTTGCCCATTTTCTCATTATATTACCTTCCCTTGGTTTCCTGCTTTTTCCCCTTTTTCCTTTCTTCTGTTCTTCTACTCTTCCATTTTTTAAAAAAATGCAACAAATATGTTTTGGTCACTTTGATCACACAATGTATTGCTCTGGATATGATTTGAAGCATTTGTGCTTCAAAAATTCTAGTAATTCAGTTTTTTAAATACTTCAGAAATGTAGTAAGAATGAGTCAGCAAGAAAAAATACATTTTGGGAAAAATATACACTTGCATGAATATGAAAAGTTGTCTTGATGTTATGAAAACTGCTTAAGGATAAACAAGATATATAGGCTTACAGGTTATTTGCAAATGCATTTTCAGCCTCTCATGATTATGATTTTTTTCATAAGGCTTTCATAAAAAATAAAATTTATGTGGCAATGAAATCATTTAACTACATGTAATAAGACATCTGTCCAGTTCAAATTTGGTTAGCGCCAAATATTATTAGAGTAATATTTTCTAAAGAAATTGACAATAAAAGAAACCTCATTACTTACTCATAACTTAGAGAAAGAAGGAACAGGGAAAAACAAGAATAAACAAAGCAATTTATTTTTGTGTGAATAAAAAAAGTTAGAATGTTACTGAAGAAGTCCATGTAGGAGAAATAGAGTGTGTGGAATTGTATTACATTTGATATAAAAAGAAAGCAATATTAGAAATATTTAAAAGGTAAAAATGTCAGGATGTACTATTTATAGGATGACTTATATTTTTGTATTTACATGACTAGATGGATTGAACTATGAACTGAGATATAAAAGTAAAGAAATAGCCAGTTAAAGTATAGAGGGGAAAGCATAAAGTTGCATTCTAAAGTTATGGATTTATTGATTTTGATGAATATGCGTGATGCAGAGGTAAAGATAATGGCCACCAGGCAGATACATAGAACTGCCTGAACGTCAACACAAGGATGAGGATCAGGGATACAGATTTGGAAGGAATCTGTTTGTATGTAAAGTTGAATGAGAAAAGCAAGAGTTACAGTAGGAAATGGAATCAGAGAAACTGGGATTGGAGTAGGGTTAATATTGAACCTGGGAAGAGGCAATTTATTTAAACTCTGAGAAGGAAAGTTTGGGTGTGAATGTATTTCAAGAAGTAGCTAAGAGAGGGTGGGATATTGAAAAAGATTGGAGCAAATCATCACAATTCTTTTGAATGAGTAGGGAAAGGGTTTTGCTATGGAATGTGATGGGAAAAAGACTGAGTGGGAGGGGGGTTAGAAATGTGAATATTTGAAATTGCTTTTCATAGGAATGGGATTAGTATCCAATCAAAGAAAATTAATTAATGAAAGATGGATACTCTAAATCTATAGGACCGTACAATCTGACCTATTGGACAGTGTCCTCTATTTTCAGCTTTGAAGATGTTGAAATTTAAAAAGAGAGATAGTAATATTTGTCTAGTTTTATATTTGTGTTGATGTATAGACAGAAAGTGAAAAGAAATCAGAATCCATGTGAGATGCAAATGATCAACCTGTACAAGTAAAAAACCCAAACAAACCAAAACTAAACACACACACATATACACACACAACCAACGAACCAACAAACAATAAAAAGTGTCGACTGAGAGATTAGAATAAAATTACAGTGATTCAGCTACTCAAAGCCCTTATTCGTCAATACAGATGAAAAATTTGAGTAAGAGTGTTACTGAGCTGTAAGATTCATTTATAATGAGTAGTAGAATATAGAGGTTAAATTATTGCAAGTAGAGCAATTCCACAGCTTACTTACTCCAAACAGTTTAAAAGAATGATTATATAATGTAGAGATGAATTATTTCTAGTTAAGAAACTGAACACTTTGAGATTCTATGGTGTTGAAGAGAATCTGAATTAATATTAAATTACTGTAGGACCATCATGTAGATAAATGGTAATTGATTAAGAGAGCTTAGTTTACATGAGCATTTCTTCCTTATCTAGTAATGTTGACCTTCAAGATCTAGTAAGTCTGGAACACACCTGGGGCAGTGAGGAACCTCTGCTCTATTATTTCTAGCATAAGTAATTTCTGCAGTAAAAATTCTTGAAGTTACGTTGACAATCTAGACTAATTCCCAATATGATCCTCTTTTCTCTTTGGAAGCATGAAGATGATAATACTTACCATATCAACTTCACAAGAGTTTTAAAGTCATGAGGATTATTATAATGAAGGTGTAAAGCAAATGTGATAAATCATATAACTGATGAAACTCAGAATTAATATTGGATTTTTTTTTATTAATGCTGTTGCTGATGTTATTAGTATTCAGGGGGGCAGTTAGGAATGGTAGCATTATCTGAAGGTAATAATTGGATATTATGGAAAATTAATTGTTTCTTGATTGGTTGGTACAATTGATGACCCCCTGTAGGGTCTCTTGCTTTCCTTTTACAGGGCATGGCTATACTTCTTAGGTTGATACTGAAAACTGAGCAATGAAACATCAGGAAAAATTCATTTACTAGGGAGTCATTTCAACTGTAGATTTTGTGGGAAAATAGAATGGGAAAATCTTGGAGTCACTTTTCCTTGGGATATTTTTATTAGTTTTGCTGTGTTTTGAGAAAAATAAAGGCAACTGTCATTCATTTTAGGACATGGAAAGAGGCTAAGATGGCCATGAGAGATCATAATTGAGCTCTAAGCAGCCTCTGAAACTAACCCCCTGCACACACATGCACACAAAAAATGCCTTTTTCTACTAGCCTCCTCAATACTCTTTCATACCCCAGACATGAATATCTAGGAGGTGATTTTACAGCTCTGGGGAGACCTCCTCAAATCTCAGAAGCTCCAGGGAGTAACTCTGCTGATTGATCTGTGAAACTCTCCATGGTGTGATAGGAGGAGGACTTTTGGAGCAGTGCAAGAAATAAAAGTCCTCATGTGGGTGGTGGCAATGGTTTTGTCAGGCAAGCTTCAGGCTGCTTAAGATCCTCTTCCAGCTAGGGATATTCTCAGCAACCAGGTAAGTTTTAGAGAAAAAAAAAAAAAAAAAAAAAGTTGGCCTACCAACAGAGTATTTTAAGATTTTAAGATACTATCACTGAAGTTCTAATTATCTCCCAACCACTTCTTTCCTGTCCCCTTATCTTTCCTTTGTCCTTTATTCTCCAACCCAAACACTCCATGTCCTATGTTCTTGCTCTCTTTCTCATTCACATCATTAAGGGAAAGATGTGAAGACAACTTCTTTAACCTCAGAATGAATAGGTCACCTTTTTCTAAGAGGTGGGTAAATATCTGATCCCATAATCTTAAAATGTAAGGAACGCCCTCCCTACTCACTCCCTACTCAATGTAAGCAGAAGATAAATGTCACCTATAGAATACTGAATAACTGTTTCTATATTGTTTACACATTGTACTTTTAAAATTGCTTTCATTTAGAACCTTAGAATGATTGGAGTTTGGGAATTTTCCCCTTGATATGGCAGTTTGTGGCTCTACTGTCAGGCGAGGTATGGTTACCATTAAACTCTTCCTCAGGAGGGTTTTTCTTTCTATTTCCTCAGGTTCTCTCTGCCCATCATATATCCTGGTAATAATGAAGAGTCAACCTCTGTTTTAAAAGCCAGTTCCAATCTTATTCTATCATCTACAAATATCCTAGATTGCCTAGAAACTTCCTAGTACTTAGAACAGATTCAAGTGTGTTTTGTGTTTGTTTGTTTGCTGCTACTTATATAATAGAGAAATTCTGTAGTTTTATTTCATTGTTCACCTTCTCCTACAATCTAGGATCTATAATGAGGCCATATAGCTTGTGGTAGCCTGGGCAGATGCAGAACACTTAGACAATCAGTTTTTCCATAAATTTTGCAGTATGGACAGCAGAGGGTCAGGGCTAGATGAAACTTTCAAAGGAAGAACTTGGGATCTAAAAGCCTAATCATCAGGAGGTAGACTTGAACTCCTCCTGTTTTCTAGATCCTGGGCAATATAGATACAGAATAAAATCTAAGGACCTGTATTAGGGAGTAAGGGTCTTTGGCCAAGAGATGCAGTTTTAACTTGGTCTTCTCTAATTGCACCCTTAAGCTCCCATTGCATTTAGCTGTAATTTTCCTCAACAAGGCTGTGCCTTTGTCCCTCTCTTTTTTAAAAAAAATTTTTTTTTAATGTTTATTTTTGAGAGAAAGAGAGAGAGAGAGCGCAGGGGAAGGGGCAGAGAGAGACACACACAGAATCCTAAGCAGGCTCCAGGCTCTGAGCTGTCAGCACAGAGCCAGATGCAGGGCTTCTACCCATGAACTGTGAGATCCTGACCTGAGCTGAAGTTGGATGCTTAACCGACTGAGCCACCCAGGCACCCCTGCCTTTGTCCCTCTCTTACCTGCTTTGCTACTAATTAGGTGTTTGACTCAGGGCAAGTTATTTTCTTTTTCTGGGTTTCAGTTTCTTTATTAATAAAATGTGAAATAGATCAACTTTTACTTCTGCTGGTCTTTGGATCTCTGTTTTTCTTTTTATTCATTTTCTCTTCTCCCCTCCCCCTACCTTATTTACCTTTTCACTCTCATTTGTCTACCTCTTAAACTTTTCCCTCATTTCTACTTTTTATTATAATCATTTGAAAAACATAAGCACTTTATTTCTCAAAAATCACTAAAAGAGGCAAAAACTAAAGTAATAGGAAAGAAATGTATGCTGACATCTAATAGGCCAGATATTTGAACCAACGGCTAGCTCTTTTTCATAAGAGTAATGGAAAGAAATGAATATTTCATAGAAAGACAGAAAATGTCGTGGCTAAGACTGGGGAAATATGAATCAGAAATCTTTCAAAGAGGATCTTTTGGGAAATGTCAAAAAAAAGGTAATAATATGGTTTTTGATTCATCATGAGCATGGGTCAGCCAGAAATGTATACGTAGCCTAGAGGTGAGATATTTAATAATTGAATAAAAGAGGATAAATTATTCAAAAATTACAAGATATTCAAAGTAAATGTGATTCTTTGCTGATAGAGGAGAACCTATTAGTTTTCACTTCCACTAACTGTAAAAAACTCTGACCAAAAAACTCAAAACAAACAGAACAAAAAATGGAAGGAAACAAATGAAAAACTCAATGTCAGTACAGAAAACATATGAAGAAAGGAACTTTTTATTCCAAGTAATCATAATAAAAAGCACACATCATGCTTTCTAATGTCTCTACATTTTTACATTTTTAATACTTACACTGCCCCTATGGGGTAGGTACTATGATTGCCACATGTTACACATACAGGACTGTATGTTGAGAAGCAGAGGAACTGGAATCTGAATCCAAGATGTGCCAGTCCAGAGTCCACGTTCTCGACACTACATTGCCTCATAGTCAACTTGATCACAATCAACTGATGAAGGCAACTGAGGAGTGTCTTAAGCATGAGAGCCTCTCAGAGAGTGTGTTCTACATCTAGCTAGCATTCATGTCTGAAGTCAAATGTCCCATCAGGGGGTCCTGTGGCATAAATATAGTTATTGATTCTAGCAACATAAGGGTGTCTCCCAGATGTCTATTAAGGCCTCTGTAAAGACTCAGTGTTACATGTGTTATGCATGATCACTGTGCCTTAGCAATAGGTCATTATCAGATGATCCCAATCCTGAAAAAGGCTTCAAGTGAACACTGAGGGTCTCACTTCCTTTTAGACAAAGAGAGTTATGCTAAAAAAAAAAAAAAAAAAAAAAAAAGAAATACTGTTGTTGCTTTCTTAAGTATGATTTAGTACCCATTCGACTAAGATTTTACCAGATTGGAGATGATAATACATTTCATTTTCTGTAATGGTAGGTGGCTGCCTGAGGTTCGTGGGTTGAGAATGATTCTGAGGCCACATCCAGGTTCAGGGTAAATGAAGGAGTGTTGTGCTCAAATAGAAGCATAGGCATGTACACTGGGTATTTCCATCCCTATCCTAGATACAAGGTCCATTGCCTTCATGGGAGATCTTGGCAGAAGGAGTATGATGGGTAGGGATAACATCCTTTATGGGGAATCAAATAATTAATATTTTGTATTGATTCTGTCTTAGTTATTATGTCCTTAACCTTGCTCAACTGCTTGTAATATATTGGTTAGAAAGAGGGAAGAAAGGACAGGAGAGGAAGGACATTTTACCTAATGCACTATCATTACAGTGTGTGCTTCAAACTGAATGTGACTTATTTGTAGTTGGGTGAGTCTTTTTCTCCTGGGCCAGGAGATGCTTTCTCAACAGGATATATGGAGGAGTAGTAATTTCAGGGGTTCATTTCTCTCTTATACCCTCCCTACTAATGTGAAAATAACATTGTTTCACTCTAAGGAAAGTCAGATTCTACTATATTATTAATCCCTGTCACTGTATTTTTAGGAGGTCACCCATCAGGATCCTGCAAGCTCTCTCCTCATGCCTGTGTCACACTGGCTTCATGGCAGATAATAACCACTCTCACTTCCAACACCCTTACTTTGTCTTAACGGGAATTCCAGGGCTTGAACAAAAGTATTACTGGATAGCATTCCCACTGGGTGCTATATATGTCATTGCCCTCTTTGGCAATGGTGTTATCATCTCTACCATCAAGTCTGAATCATCCCTGCATATCCCCATGTACTATTTTCTCTGCATGCTGGCCCTGGCAGACATGGGACTTACCCTCTGTACTCTGCCCTCTATGCTAGGCATATTCTGGTTTAACTATAAGTCCATTGCCTTTGATTCCTGCCTTGTTCAGATGTACTTCATTCACACCTTCTCAGCCATTGAATCTGGTGTACTGGTGGCCATGGCCTTTGATCGGGTTGTAGCCATCTGGAACCCCCTCAGGTATGGGACCATCATAACCAATGGTGTGGTCTGCAGAGCTGGGACAGTCATCTTGACAAGGGCAGTCTGTGTGGTCTTCCCTGTGCCTTTCCTCATCAAGCGACTTCCCTTCTACCACTCCAACATCCTCTCCCACTCCTTCTGCCTTCACCAAGATGTCATGCGCCTTGCCTGTGCCAGCACTCGTATCAACAGTCTCTATGGCCTTATTGCTGTCATCTTCACCAAGGGTTCTGACTCCCTCTCTATCCTCCTCTCCTATGTGTTCATACTCCGAGCGGTAATGGCCATTGCCTCAGGGGAGGGCCGGCTGAAAGCACTCAACACCTGTGTTTCACATATCTGTGCTGTACTCATCTTCTATGTTCCACTCATTGGGCTGTCTGTCATCCATCGTTTTGGAAAGCATCTTTCACCACTGACTCATGTCCTCATGGCTAATGCCTACCTTCTTGTACCCCCTGTGCTAAACCCTGTAGTCTATACCGTGAAGACCAAGGAGATGAGAAAGAAAATAATTCAAATATTTGTTCAAACCAAGATCACTGCAGAGGGTTAGGGTCAACCAGTTTGAAAGAGGAAGAATCTATTCTGTAAAGGCTCAATTATGACTATTAGAAATAAAGGTTTATATTTTTCATGTTTTCTCTGTGATTTGAATTGGGCAAAGAGGGATTTCCCTGCACTCAAAGTATACTTTCCTTTTCCTGTGCCAAATTGTTCTTTGCCTAGTATAGAAAGAGTGACATATTTAGGAACTATTCAATGTACTGTCCTATAGCCCTGTATTTATGAGTTGGCATGTAATAGCTAAAGGTAGGACATATTATTAATTCAGTTTTTAAATAACTGTTTTGAACACAAATAGGTCATGAGTTTAATGCCATTTAAATTGAAGCTTGCCAAGTCAATTTCACATTCTAACTCAAGAATTAAGAAAGGTCTCCATTAGTTTAAAAGGGGAGAAATGAACTATACTCATTAAATAATAAGAGAACACCTGGGGATAATACATAATTAAAATAAAATATGAATCAGAAAAATGATCAAATTTTAGGATTAAGGTTATAAATGTAGGGGTGCCTGGGTGGCTCAGTCGGTTAAATGTCTGTTGATCTCAGCTCACGTCATGAGCTCATGGTTCATGGGGTCAAGCTCTGCATTGGGCTATGTTCTGGCAGTGTGGAGAATGCTTGGGATTCTCTCCCTCCCTCTCTCTCTGTCCCTTCCCTTCTCACACATGCACACACTCTCTCTCTCAAAATGAGTAAATAAACTAAGAAAAAATAATAAATGTATACAGTTGATCAGGGGCCAACTATGTTGCATAACTTGAGATCAAAAGATTAAGAGTGAGGTTTTGCTTTTCCACGTGTGACACTCCTTATTTTCTTACCTTGGCATCTAGTGTTGTTATGAAAGTAAGTTTAATCATATGAGTACAATTATTTGTAAACTATGAGATTCTATGCGACTATAAGGAGTGTTCAAGAATATCAAATCTAAGAGAATAAGAGAACTTGTATTTGTAGACTATCCACTAAGCAAAAGACACAGTGCCAGAGCCTTTTACATGTTATTTAATTCGGCAATTATGGCATCTCTCTGAGGGAGAGTGTTATAGACTATTAACTATATGTGATGAGGCAAATACAGGAAGTGACAAGTTTGAAATTTTTTACAGCAGTTTGACTGCAGTGACACCAAAGCACACAATTTTCTATACAATACAATAAAATTGTGTGGATGCCACTTTTTTTCCTGGTCTGAGTAGCTGGGGTGTGAGGTTTCCCAGGAAGACAAACGGGGTGCAGTTTGAGCCATAAGGCATGATTGTGGTTTCTGGTGTGATGAGGGGAGTTAAGTGCAGGTCCATATAGAGGGGCAGGGAGAGGATGGGCTGAGATGAACTGAATTAAAAGGGGGGGGTGGAGGATCCTGGGTGGCTCAGTCAGTTGAGAAACTGATTCTTGATTTCCACTCAGGTCTTGATCCCAGGATTGTGGGATCAAGCCCTGTGTTGGGCTCTGTGCTGAGTCTGGAGGAGTTGCTTATCTATTGTATTTTAAGATTGTTTTGAAATTCTAATTTTTTTAAATGAGAAAAGGAAGTCTTGAAGAGAATAGATCTGGGTGAGAGATTATGTTCTATTATCTTTCCATATCAGGGACCTCTGTGGCCCAGTCTCCACACCGTTGTTACAGTGAGCTAGATCTCTAATTCACATTTTTGGAAAGTAATGTAGGTGTTTATTGTAGGTTTCTTTAAAAAAAGTGATGAAGGGAGTTTGCAGAGCAAAAGGCATAACAATACTTCATGAAATACTCTTTGAGCATTTTTCTCTGTCTTCTCATGGAGGCTGCTAATAGTCTATTTTTCTGTTCTCTGTCTTCATGTGGTCCTCTCATGAAACTTAGCTTCCTGCTCACTTCCTCCTTCCCAGCCAGGTGCAGCTGTCCTGAAGTGTAAGTATATGAGAAGGAAAAGTTTTGTTCCCACACTGAGAATTAAACAAGTTGTTTTCAGAATGTGTGCACGCCAGAGGAACTTAAGTCTTTGTGTTTCTGTCAACGTGGCCATGTACAACATGGCTTTTATTTGTTTTGTTGTTTTGAGGATATAATCTTGTTGTTTTGTATGTATGGTTACCAGTCATAGGCTAATTTAATTTTCATTTGATTTTTAAATTTATAGCATGCTATTTCTGTTTAATGGTTCATGTCTGAAGGTAGACTTGAATTGTGCCCTAAGTATTAACAGGTGATGACTGATAAACATGTGGCACTTTGTGGCTGTGACAAATTGGCCACTCTATGAAATAAACCAGGAGATGAATCTCCCATGTGAACATTCCCAAATCTAGGATATATAAATCTGTTTTCCCCAAATTGTTTTCAACAGACATACTCCATCTGATAAATCCTTCCTTAACAAGTAGTAAATTTAGTAATGTATCAAATTAAAATTTCCTAAACATCTTATTTTAACACATAGTTAAACATGTAGTTTGACATATTATTCCTGTGCTGTTGTCTTCCTACTTAGAGAGGTTCTCTCCTCATTCCATTCCATAATTCTGACCAAAAAAAAAAAAATGTATCTTACATTTGCAAGAGGACCAAACAATACTGATTACCATGGGTGTGGATGACACAGGCAAATCAAAGAATCAAGGACTGAGTTTCTGAATATGTTTCAGTATGTTTTTGAATGTTGTATAAATGAAGCATGTTTATACCTTTAAAGAAAGAACTAGAAAGTGATTACTGTAGGGAAGAGCAAGGGTTAAATAAAGCTTGTGTGGTAATTGAAGTATATAAAAAATTCCACAGAGGGATAATGCAAGGGCAATTACAAATGAAAAAGTAGACCATGAAGGAGAAAAGAAGGGGAGAGATCCATTGGGCTATATTTTAATGTGTATTTATTTTTGAGAGAGAGACAGAGAGAGAGAGAGCAGGAAAGGGGCATAGAAAGAGAGACACAGAATCCAAAGCAGGCAGCATGGAGCCTGACATAGGGCTCTAACTCACAGACCATGAGATCATGATCTGAGCTGAAGTCGGACACTTAAACAACTGAGCCACTGAGGCACCATTACCTATAGCCATTGGGCTATATTTTAAAGCCATTACCATGAATGGCATTTTGGCAGAAGAGAGTTACTGAGGTAGCAGAGTGACAAGGGGGAAACTTTGAGAAATACCCACATCCTGTGGGAAAGGAAGAAGTAAAGGCAGGTGACAAAAGAAGGTAGAAGAAGTAGATGTAATAGAGC
Source organism: Acinonyx jubatus (assembly GCF_027475565.1). Classification (NCBI taxonomy): domain Eukaryota; kingdom Metazoa; phylum Chordata; class Mammalia; order Carnivora; family Felidae; genus Acinonyx; species Acinonyx jubatus. The sequence goes on along the minus strand of NC_069390.1, from coordinate 53,388,537 downwards.
GCCATGAAATCAGCAAAGAAAAGGGGACTGCAAATATTTGTAATTTGCCCAAATAAATTAAGCTGAAGGAGGATTGAGAGGAAAATACTTGGTTTGTTAATTACAAAGAGATCTGACCCATGCAAAACATAGCTATCATATATTAATGGAGACAAAAGCCAGACTGCAGAAGCCACAGGAGGACTGCACAGTAAAGATGTGGAGTATGTGTATAGATTGCTGCTAAAGAATTTAGACTTTTGATCTTGCTACCTCATGGCCCCACCAGAGAATCAGAGAATAATGGTGTGCAAAGGGCACTTTCAGCTCATTTCCTCTGTCACTACAGTATGTGAGCACTGTGAAGATATCCCCTGGTGGTTGTCTTTTATCCTTAGTCTAGAGTGGTAGTTTTCAAGATTTTAGTTATGTATCTATATAGGAAAAAAAGGACACTCCCCAATATGTTTATATTTTATATTCATTTATTCAAAAATTGTATATGGTAACACATTAAGAAAAATAAACATTTTTGAAGGCTGAGATAAACTTAAATACAAATAAAGTTCTATTTTTTCTCTTTGTAGGCCAACTGATATTAATGTGTCCTTTCTGGGACTCATGTTTTCCATTTAGATGGCATCGATATTTCTGCAGCCACCAACCATTTCAAGTAACTGCCACTATTAACTTTCATCCTGGCAGTTGAACTTCTTCTTAAGGTTTTGACAATATTGATTCCTAGTTTATCTACCATGCATCTGTGTCTTAGGTTTGCTTCCTCCCCATGGAATTTGCTGCCAGCCTAGGAAACCCCAAGATATGGATCAAGTCTCAATTCATAGGCTTTAAAATTTACATCTAAATTTTAATCTCATTCTGACACTTAGAAACTGTTTAACAAGCAAGTTCCTTAACTGCTCTAAATCTTATTTCTCCCAGGTGTCAAATATTGCTCACACCAAATCTGAAAGATTGTTGGGAGGATATTAATTAAGATATATAAAGACAGATAGCATTATTTATTAGTATTAATAAATTAAATGTGATGTTGTAATGTAATAACCTACTTGGCTTGTAATGGTATATGTATTTCCTTGCAGAGAAATATGCCAGGGATTGAGCAGCAAATTGGTGAATATATCTCCATGGTCTAGCATCATGAATGGCATTTCATTAGGGCTAAATGCCTATTTATTGAATGAACAAATAATTATCCTAGCAATTTCATTGTGTAATGATTAATAAAATACTTAAAACAGGTATTAGCATCAATGCAAAGGCACACTGCATTTGACATACTCATCCTCACACATGCGTTCACTGCTTTCTTAAACTTCTTCCCAGTGCTGAAAGTTTTCACTTGTCCTCGTAAAAAGCCCAGGAGTAATTTTAGTTGGATCATCGAGTACACAGTAAAATAGTCTTCACTCATACTGTGTCAAAAGAGTAAGGGTAGAACGTCTATTATTCTACTCAGCATGTGGCAGAAAACTAAGACTATTATAACTCTGTAAAGAAGTGATATTCCCTAAAAGAAAAGGTGTAGGGGCACCTGGGTGGCTCAATCGGTTAAGCGGCCAACTCTTGGTTTTGGCTCAGATCGTGATCTCACTGTTTGTGAATTTCAGCCCTGCATCAGACTCTGCTCAAGAAGCGCAGAGCCTTCTTGGGATTGTCCCTCTTTCTCTCTCTCTGACCCTCCCCTGCTCATGCATGTGCACATGCTCTCTTTCTCTCTCAAAATAAACAAACAACCAAACAAACAAACAAACTTTTAAAAAAAGGTGTAAATCAAGTAACCACAGATGTGTCTGTTTTAATTTTATCATAGGTACTCTTCACTCAGTAAATACCAAAACATAAATGCTATTTGATTCTGTGACAGTTTTCTTTGCTCTTTTGTTAAGAAAAACAAAACAAAACAAAACGATATCTCAGAGGTCCAACCCTTCAGTAGTGCTGTTGTGCTTCTAGAATTCTTCTTTATGTAATCATTATTTAATTGATGATTAAAGAAAGAATGCTACTTCATCTTATATGAGTAAATGCTCATAAGTGCTATCTAGATACACAGGTAATAATTTATACCATTACTGATGCTCATCTCCCAGTTTCAAAGAAGAAAAATTATGATGTTAATTAAATTAGATTTTGTATGTGACACCAGATTTCAAAATGGAGTGCATACAGGACAAGAATGACCCATGTTACTTCGTCACCCACAATCCTTGCCCACCCTTGAATTTCACTAGATGTGCATAATCTGACTGCATTGGAACTGCTGAAATGGCCACACCTTATACTTGACTCCACTTCCCTAGGCCCTGTCTTTTCTCCCCTGGAACATGTGTAAGATCCGCCTTCGTATCTGCTTAGTCTTCACACTATAGACAATGGGGTTTAGTACAGGGGGGAGTAACAGATAGATATTGGCCATGAGTGTGTGTACTACTGGTGATAGATGCTTCCCAAATCTGTGGATCATGGTGACACCAATGAGAGGAACATAGAAGAGGAGCACAGCACAGATGTGAGAAAGGCAGGTGTTGAGGGCTTTGACCCTTTCAGTTCTGGAAGCAATGCCCAGCACAGTCTTCAGGATGAGCATGTAAGAAAAGAGAATGATGAGGGCATCCAGCCCCAATGTGAAGATGACTATGATGAGGCCATAGAGACTGTTGATGCGGGTGCTGGCACAGGCTAGCCGCATTGCATCTTGGTGGAGACAGTATGAATGAGACAAGACGTTGGAATGGCAAAAAGGTAGCCGCTTTATAAGGAATGGCACAGGCAAAACCACACAGACTGCCCGGATGAGGACAGCTATTCCAATCTTTCCAATGATGTCAGGGGTGAGGATGGAAGCATAGCGTAATGGGTCTCGGATGGCCACAAAACGGTCAAAGGCCATGGACACTAATACTCCTGATTCTACCACTCCAAATCCGTGGATGAAAAACATCTGTGTAATGCATGCATCAAAGGGAATCTCAGGGGCATTAAACCAGAAGATGCTGAGCATGGAGGGTGAGGTGGACATGGAGAGACTAACATCGGTGACAGCCAAGATAGAGAGGAAGTAGTACATAGGCTCATGGAGACTCTCGTCTACCTTGATGACAGCTAAGATGGTTCCATTTCCCAGGAGAGTTAGTGTGTAGAGAAATCCCAAGGGAAAGGCCATCCATGGGTTTTTATCTGACATCCCAGGGATACCTGTCAAAATGAAACTGTGGTGGTTGGCATGTGATGCAGTTGAATTCATTGTCATGGTCTCACTGTTGGGGGAGGCTGGACTCTCCCACTAAGCTTGCAGCTCCTAAATTGAAAATATATTTTCATAGAAGACAGGTAAATGGCTTTATAAATAGAGAAGAAGAACAATAGAGGGGGCAGTTATGTTAAAAACAGCATCTAGGAGGTTTTTGTATCACTATGTCCTTTTTCTTCCTAGACAATCACATGAAATGAAGCAGCAGCACCCAAGGGCTTGATAGCGTAGAGCATTTTGCTAAATAATAATAATAAAAAAACCCACTATAAACTCACAACACCACTACCACACAAACACCTACCCACAGCTCCACTGCCATCACAAACCCACATTCACACAAATACATACAGTCGCATACATACACGTATGTGTGTGTGTTCTTCCACATGTTTAGGCATTCACTTCACTGTATTTATGATGGCCTACATTTGTAAATAGAAGCATTAGTGGATAAAACTGTTAAAATTAATATTTAACCTTCACAAATTTTAACAATTTATAATTTTCCATAATCTCATTTTAAACCAGCCGGGAATAAAGGTGCCCGAGAAACAACCACACATAGGATATGAGAGTTGCCAGTTACAAAATTTTTATTTTGAGAATCTCCTAACATACCAGAAACTTGGGGTCATTCTTAAAACTTCTTCTTTCATCAAACCAACATTTAACCAACTTCACACTTGCTTCAGAACATATGAAATAAGTATTCCTTTTCTGTCTTTTGTACAGTCAATAAATAAGATAACCCATTTCTCCCGGACTTCCCAACAGACCATCCTCCATCTACTAGTGCCTCTGCCAACAATTCTTCATTCTGAAGTCTGAATAAACTTTTTGGATTTGGGATATGATTTTATTCATCACCAGCAAAAGCTCCTTTAAGGGCTTCTATTGTACCTAGAACGGAGTCTCAAATATTTATCTTAAAAAAATTTTTTATGTGTACTTATTTTTGAAAGAGAGAGAGAGAGACAGGCAGAGAGAGACACAGAGAGAGAGAGATAGAGAGCAGAGGAGGGGCTGATAGAGGGAGACACAGCATGTGAGGCAGGCTCCAGGCTCTGAGCTGTCAACACAGAGCCAGATGTGGGCCCAAACCACGATGACCTGAGCCAAAGTTGGACACTCAACCAACTAAGCTACTCAGGCACCCCTCAAATCTTTATCTTAGCCCTCCAGATACAGCAGGATTCAGCTCCTATGCCTATCTTCTGCTCCCACACCAACTTACATTATTTCTCTCCCCTTTGGTCTCTTTAATCCAGCCAAATTTTCAGTGTTTCAGTTCCTGGATCCAAGTGAGATACTTCCTGATACAGGATTTCCACATATGTTCTTCCCTGTTCTTTATGCCTCTCTCTACCTCCCATACAACTCTTCTTTGCTGAGTCAAAGCCTATATATCCATCCCAAGTAAGCCTTTTCCAAATGCGCATAGTGGTTAAGATTTCTTAGTATGCTGTTTTCATATTCTGGGCATGTCCTTATCATAAGTGAGTACAGTTAAATATTGTATGATTATTTGTTTCATGTCCCTCTCTCCTGCTAGAAGTTAAACTTCCTAAAGGAAGGAATATTTATATGTTCATCACTTAATAAAACACATGTTAAGCATATATTAGTGTTTCCAAATGTGTGAAATGAAGGAATTAAATAATAAATTAATTAATGTGAATGATTGAATGTCATTATTTTTTTCAGAAGTCTTACAAATCCTCAAACTCCTCCCTGATCTTCTATATGTAGGTTGGGAATCATTAACCAAGAAAAGCATCTCTTTTTCTAAAATGGAACAGATAAAAAAACTTAAATGAGGAGACTTTGAAGGATATCATAGTGTCTTTATTCTCACCTAGGTGCCTCATATGGGAAAGGAGAAAGAAAAATCTCAAGAGCCAACAAGGTGACCAGTCAGGTAGGCTTCTCTATTCCATCTGCTTCCTGTTCTTCTGCTGTGAGTTGAGGAATTACTGTTTTGGAGACAGCACTATGAAGAAGTTACTTTGCAGAATCTGATCTCTTAGACACAGAGGAATCATCAAGAGACAGTGTAGTCCACTTACAAAGGTTGTGTTATGTGTTGCAAACAGAATCTGGATTCAGAATCTACAACACATAACACATAGTTGGGATTTATCTCTCCCAATAAATCACTATGCTCAAATTTAAACAAAACACTTTGTGGTGTCTGTCTAACCCTTTGGCTGCTCCCTGAAGAAGCGCTTTTTATACTTTACATGGTAAGTGAGAGTCCTTCACTTGTTTGGGCCTGCTGATGCAAGCAATTCTGATGGCTTTCATTTGGGAAGAATCAGTTGGCTCATTCCTGCTGGATGCTTTACGTGGAAAGACTTGAAAAATCTTTGATATTCTTGAAATCCCTAGGACCTATGGAAGCACTGTTGTTCTATGGAAATGGTGATTCTTGTTTTCACAGATTCTTGTTTCTAATGCTTTTGACTGTTTTTCTTTATCCAAATGTGTTTTACCTCATCTTATTTCCCCCTCATTCCTATCTCTATCTTTCCCTTTTACATTCTCTCTAAATGTTCAGCCCCCTCTTTTTCTACCTCCCAGTTCAATTCATATACTCTTCCATCCAGTCTTTATTTCATTCTTCCCCATGAACTAGGCTCTCCCCTATAGTACATATAGTCCTTAATACCCACACATACACATATTTTCTTCCATCTTTTCTTGTCTAGACTCTTGTCATCTGCTCTTATCATTTTCCTTGCTAGAATTTCTATGAGGATTTAATGAAATAATGTACGTAAATAATTCCACACAGCACTCACTATGTAGAGGACATGTAAAAACTATTTTAAGATTAATTTATTACCTGTATCAATCTCTATGCTCCAGTTCAGAATTGATTTGGCTTCTTTCCTTTCCTGAGATTAGCAAACAAGACACTTATGAAGACTTCTCAAACCTCTGGTGGTGTTTGGAGCCATCACGACTCTATAACAATTTCACAACTCCTCTGTAAACATCCCAGAGGAGTGTTGTTAGCCTCTAGGCTATTCCATCATGATTCCCCTAAGGAGTCCGAACCCATCTGTCAAACTGTCCTTTGTTTTGCCAAAAAAATTTAAATTTTTCTTCATTTTATTTTCACTCTGTCAGCCAAGTTTGAAGAAGGATCCACTTCTCCCTTACACACATATGTGCACTTATGATATATATGTATACATATATGTACACATACATATATATGTACATATATAATATATATGTTATAATACATATATATTATATATGTACATATATATAGTATATATGTAATAATACATATATATGTATATACATACACACACACATGCACACATACACACATACACACATACACACATATATATAAAGATTTGTCTCATGTTGAATCACTAAATAAGTTCTAGGATTCCAGCCAAATGTTGGTCCAGGTCTCTGACTCCAAAACCAGTCTCAGTCTCAGTGATGACATAGTGTTGTGATTTACCCTGAAATAGAGCTGGGATTTACTGTTGTTTTGGATTGGAGAGAAGGTTTGGTTGGACTCTCCATCAGGAACACCAAGAACAAAGTTTTCCGAATTTGTTGCGGTCTCTGATTTCCTGGGCTATTAGTTCAACCTATCATATATAATTTCTTTCATTTCTTTTAATTATTTTTTCTGTAATTTTTTTCATCAGTGAGGTAATTCTTAAAGTTACAGAAATAGCTCATTCATTGTTCCATCAGTATGTGCCCTTGTGTTGTCAGTCTTTCAAGTGTCCACAGGCCCTATCCACCACCTCTTCATGCTCCTTCTCATCTCATTATTTTCCTTCAGAAGCATAGTTACATTATAAAAGCAGAAAACAAAAGCCAGATATAAATAATTCTTATGATGATGCTTTTTATTGGCACGTTAGAGAATGTATTGTAGAAGTCTATGTATTTTAAATTTCTAAACTCATTTCTTTTCCAGTGTGTATCACAACCTATAGACCACCTATTCAACTAGTGCTTTATAATAAGTGTGTCTGTATATTTTTACAAAGAGTTTGTGATTATGTTTAGGAATCTATGATTATTTGTATATTTATAGTTTTATATAATCCTACATGTGAGGGGTGTGTGTGTGTGTGTGTGTGTGTGTGTGTGTGTGTGTGTAATTTCTATAGATGAGTTTTTATTCTTTTTCAACTGTCTTTAAGTACCCCAAATCATTAAGGGTAATGAGTTAAAAGACAAAGTCTTTGCCCTTAAGGAGTTTCAAGTTTATGAGAGTGTTTAATGCTCCCCAGTCTCTTTGAAGTACTGTTAGAGACAGCAATACACACACACACAAAGTATTTGATACAAACTGTCTGAGGCTTTCAGCTGGTGGTTTGGACTATTCTGAGGATATCATGACTTGCCTCAGTCATATAGCTACAGAAACCAATGCTACCTGTAGCCTAACCTCTTCCAGGAAGACTCCCAGATTATCCTAACAATCAATTTCCTATTGTCTGGAGCTCTATTTTATCAAGGATCTGCTTCTCCAGACACAAAGTGGCACAGTTTAGCAGAAAGAGTAGTCTGTGAAGTATGATATACCAGTTTTAATTTTACTTGAAACCAGTTTTAATTTTTCATCTGTTTTATCCTAGAGAAAGTCATTAGACCTCCTTTTCATTCAACATTTCCTTGTCCTATATTATAACACTTCTCCTGGTTAAGCCTAGCTATTCCCTCACCTTTCCATCTGTATTTGTACAGCCCAAAGTGCTAGAAGAAATCATACAACCATGTTGACTCATTACCAAATAGCTCACACACTCTGTGCTTTCAAACAATCGTACTTAGTGACTCTTCTCCCATTCCCTTACATCTTACCCAAATCTTTATTCTGTGTTGCTGACTTCACTTCCTACTTCATTGAGAAAAATGAAACAATCAGAAAACAATATCCAGTGCCCTAAATTACATTTATTCACCTAAGAGATTCAAATATATGCTGATTTCTTGGTTACCTTATGTAAATTAGATGAAATATGCATAATCCTTTCTAAAACCAATTCTTCCAGGGGCCCCTGGGTGGCTCTGTGGGTTACACATCTGACTTCCACGCAGGTTGTGATCTCACAGTTTATGGGTCTGAGCCCCATGTCAGACTTTACACTGACAGAACAATGGAGCCTGCTTCAGATTCTCTGTTTCCCTCTCTCTCTGTTTCTCCCATGTGCTCTCCCTCCCTCTCTCTCTCAAAAATGAATAAACCTTAAAAAACACACACACACACACACAATTCTTTCAAATTTGCACTAAATCCTTTCCTGTGTTTACCCAGGAACATCAGTTCAGCAGTTTTTTGTTTGTTTGTTTGTTTGCTTGTTTTACCACTCTTCCTTACCATAATGTCTTTACCCTCTTGATTATCTGTATGAGCATCAAACATGAAGTCATGTTTTCTGTCAGAAAAAGATGTTTAAGCCAATAGTAGTCTCAGTTTGTTATTCCTTTTAATGTAAAACACTCTAAAGCAGGAAAAATGTTGTCAGGAAAAGAGGAATTTCTGCCTACTTCATATGACATATGAGGCACTTCCTCTCTGGATAAATTATTTAAAAAAATATAACAACAGAAACATTTTCAGAATCTGGGATTTGACTAAAGCCATGCAATAAATTTAGAAACACTCATTTATACTGGAAAAACTTTTACAGCTTCAGATAAGGACACCATTCTCTCACCACTGACTTTTTTTTTTTTAAGTAGTTTTACCTGGTTCTAGTTGGCTTTTTAAAAAATGAAGAGCTGTGCTGCTGGAGTGCAGGCTCAACTTGAACTGGAAGGAAAAAAGCAACAAAGGCTGTGTTAACTAAACTAGGCAAAATCAGTAAAAAATAAACACAATTTTGGTCATTTGAGTTTGTAAGTAGGGCACCAGAAAGAAATTTAACAGGGAGAATCTGGAAATAAGAGTCATGGAAGCATTAAATAAGCTTTGTATGCACCCCTGGCTTTCTGAGAAACTACAACCATGTTGGGGAAACCCAAGAGAACCTGCTAGAAAGTCAAAGCAAAGAGGTATTTGAAAACTAGTTGAATATTAAGTATGCTTCCCAAATAATATGCAGATCAATCAGCAAAGTGTTTTTGGCTTAAGGTTTATTGGTGTGTCACCAAGATGTGCAGACACATGAGCAACTCCTAAGAAGCCAGGCTAAAAAATTAAATAAAAATAAAAATAATATGAGAAGACACAACAGTGGCTGCACTTCGCAGAAGAGATTTATTGTGGGAATATAGATGTCACAGTTTAAATTCACACAAGTTACTAAAAATGAACAAAAAGATAAAATAACATAAACATAGCAACCCTTTGAAAAACAATTACAAATGTGAGATGTCTATGCTATAATTTTTAAGATCCTGAGGTCTTAAAGAAAACAATCTGAGACTTTCAAAGAAACAGGAAAGCATGAACCATAATTAAGAAAAAAGCAATCAATATAATCTGACTCTTAAAGCACACATATACTGGTTTTAGCAGACAAATAATTCAAAGAATCATGCATTCAAATAATTAAAGAAAATTATGTTCAAGTAGTTAAAGGAAATGTAATGGTAGTGATTGAATGAATAGGGAAAGTCCATAGAGAAATTGAAACTATAAGACAGAAATAAAGAATTAAAAAATTATAATAAACTGAAATTTTAAACAATAACTTCATGGACTCAGCAGATTTGAGAAAAGAGAAGGAAGAATCTGTGAACTTGAAGACAAATAGAAAAGTCTCAAGTTCAAATAATATAGAGAAAAATATTGAATAAAAATGAACAGAGTCTCAAATATTTGTGGGGCAACATCAGCATGTCAACATATGTATATTGGTAGGTCCAGAAGAAGAAAGCAAAGTAGCAGAATCAATAACTGAAGATATCATGTTAAAAAATTTATATATTTAGCAACAATAACAAATAGTACACATGTCCAAGAAGCTCAATCTTAACTGTGATAAATGCAAAGATATTAACACATAGAAACATCATAACCAAATTGCCCATAGCCCAAGACTGATAATAGCAAAAAGAAAATGACTAATCAAGTTAAAGAGTAAAAAAAAGTTGAAATAATTCCTGACTTTTATCAGTAGAAAAAAAAAATGGAGGCTGAAAAGAAGTGAAATGGCATATTAAAAGTTCTGAAAGAAAAAAAGCAGTCAAACATTAAAACAGCACAATAAAAATTTTTAACATGAAAGAACACAACAAAGGAGGAAAGGAAGAACCAAAAAAGGCTGGAACGTATAAAAAATGTCAACAATACATATATAAATCCAACCAAATTAATAGTTACATTAAACTTGAATCAACTATAAACTCCAGTCAAAAAACAGAGATTAACAGACAGATAAAGAAATATCCAAGTATGTGCTACCCATAGCAGCATAACTTAGAGTCAAAGATAAAAATAAGTTGGAAGTAAAGGATGGAAAAATTTCACCATGAAAACCATATTCATAACAAACCTGGAACATTTATACTACCAGACAAAATAGACCTTAATACAAGAAATATTACTAGAGGCAAAGAGAGATATTTAAAGATGTGAACACATGCTGAACTTACAGTAATTATAAATGTCTGTGCACCTAAAATCTAGCCACAAATATATATGAATTTAAAAAATGAGAGAATTGAAAATAAAAACAGGCTATTCAATAATTATAGTTGGGAATTTTAATAATTCTGTATCAGTAATGGATAGAACAACTAGACAGAAAATCAGTAAAGACATAAAAGATTTAAAAGACATTATCAACTAACTTGCCATAACTTATGTATCTATCTATCTATCTATCTATCTATCTATCATCTATCTATCTATGTATTGATCTGTTATGGAAAGTTGGCATATCTATATATCTATATATCCCTATTTACATATATCTATACACTCCACTTAACAGTAGCATAACACTAAGCCTTCAAAAACACATACAACATTCTCAAGGAGAGACCATATACAAGGCCATAAAACAAGTCAAAATAAATTTAGAATCATTAAAGTCATATGTAGAATATTTTTTGGCCACAATAGAATCAGATTAGAAATTAAAAAAAAGAAAGAAAGATATCTGTACCTTATCCCAAGTTATGGAAATTAAACCACACACTTCTAAATAAACCATGGGACAAAGAAGAAATAAAAAGCACAATTATAAAATATTTTAAATTGAGTTAAATTAAAAATAATGTGTCAGAAGATGGCGGCGTAGGAGGACGCTGGGCTCACCGTGTCCTGCTGATCACTTAAATTCCACCCGCATCTGCCTAAATAACCCAGAAAATCACCAGAAGACTAGCAGAACGGAGTCTCTGGAGCCAAGCATAGACAAGAGGTACATGGAAGAGAGTAGGAAGGGCGGAGAGGCTGTGCACGCTACATGGACTGGCAGGAGGGACCATGGGCGGAGGGGCAGCTCGAGCAGGACTTAACATCTGGAAGGTTATAAGTTAACAGCTCTGCTCGGAGAGCAGGAGGGCTGGAGGACAACGGGAGGGAGAGTTGTTGAGCCGTGGACGACAGACCTCAGCTTGGCGAGAAACAAAGGTGCTCACCAGCGCCAGCTCCCTCGCCCATCCCCCAGCCAAAATCCCAAAGGGAACAAGTTCCTGTCAGGGAACTGGCTTGCACCGTGCAAACACCCAATGTTGTGCTTCTGCAGATCCATCCCTCTGGCAGCGGGTCTGACTCCCTCCTGGTGCCGCAGAGCCTCTCCCAAAGTGGATCTCTGAAGGAAAAGCGAACTGAGCCTGCCCCTCCCGCCCCCGTGCACCTTGCTGATCCACCCCAGCTAATATGCCAGATCCCCAGCACCACAAGCCTGGCAGTGTGCAAGTAGCCCAGACAGGTCATGCCACCCCACAGTGAATCCCACCCCTAAGCGAGGGGAAGAGAAGGTACACACCAGTCTGACTGTGGCCCTAGCAGTGGGCTGGGGGCAGACATCAGGTCTGACTGTGGCCTGCCCACCAATGCAAGTTATTTAAGACAGCACAGGGGAAGTGCCCTGCAGTTCTGCACCACTCCAGGGACTATCCAAAATGACAAAATGGAAGAATTCCCCTCAAAAAAATCTCCAGGAAATAACAACAGTTAACGAACTGATCAAAAAGGATTTAAACAATATAACAGAAAGAGAATTTAGAATAATAGTCATAAAATTAATCGCTGGGCTTGAAAACAGTATAAAGGACAGCAGAGAATCTATTGCTACAGAGATCAAGGGACTAAGGAACAGCCAGGAGGAGCTAAAAAATGCTATTAATGAGCTTCAAAATAAAATGGAGACGACCACAGCTCGGATTGAAGAGGCAGAGGAGAGAATAGGTGAACCAGAAGATAAAATTATGGAAAAAGAAGAAGCTGAAAAAAAGAGAGATAAAAAAATCCAGGAGTATGAGGGGAAAATTAGAGAACTAAGTGATGCACTAAAGAGAAATAATCTACACATAATTGGTATTCCAGAGGAGGAAGAGAGAGGGAAAGGTGCTGAAGATGTACTGGAAGAAATAATAGCTGAGAACTTCCCTGATCTGGGGAAGGAAAAAGGCATTGAAATCCAAGAGGCACAGAGAACTCCCTTCAGATGTAACTTGAATCGATCTTCTGCACGACATATCATAGTGAAACTGGCAAAATACAAGGATAAAGAGAAAATTCTGAAAGCAGCTAGGGATAAATGTGCTCTAACATATAAAGGGAGACCAATAAGACTAGTGATGGATCTCTCTACTGAAACTTGGCAGGCCAGAAAGGAATGGCAGGAAATCTTCAATGTGATGAATGGAAAAAATATGCAGCCGAGAATCCTCTATCCAGAAAATCTGTCATTTAGAATAGAAGGAGAGATAAAGGTCTTCCCAAACAAACAAAAATTGAAGGAATTCATCACCGCTAAGACAGCCCTACAAGAGATCCTAAGGGGGATCCTGTGAGACAAAGTACCAGAGACATGGCTACAAGCATGAAACCTACAGACATCACAATGACTCTAAACCCATATCTTTCTATAATAACACTGAATGTAAAAGGACTAAATGTGCCAATCAAAAGACATAGGGTATCAAAATGGGTAAAAAAACAAGACCCATCTATTTGCTGTCTACAAGAGACTTATTTTAGACCTGAGGACACTTTCAGATTGAAAGTGAGGGGATGGAGAACTATTTATCATGCTACTGGAAGTCAAAAGAAAGCTGGAGTAGCCATACTTAGATCAGACAAACTAGACTTTAAATGAAAGGCTGTAACAAGAGATGAAGAAGGGCATTATATAATAATTACAGGGTCTATCCATCAGGAAGAGCTAACAATTATAAATGTCTATGCGCCGAATACTGGAGCCCCCAAATATATAAAACAATTCATCACAAACATAAGCAACCTTATTGACAAGAATGTGGTAATTGCAGGGGACTTTAATACCCCACTTACAGAAATGGATAGATCATCTAGACACACGGTCAATAAAGAAACAAGGGCCCTGAATGATACATTGGATCAGATGGACTTGACAGATCTATTTAGAACTCTGCATCCCAAAGCAACAGAATATACTTTCTTCTCGAGTGCACACGGAACATTCTCCAACATAGATCACATACTGGGTCACAAAACAGACCTTCATAAGTATACAAGAATTGAGATCATACCATGCATACTTTCAGGCCACAATGCTATGAAGCTTGAAATCAACCAGAGGAAAACGTCTGGAAAACCTCCAAAAGCATGGAGGTTAAAGAACACCCTACTAAGGAATGAATGGGTCAACCAGGCAATTAGAGAAGAAATTAAAAAATATATGGAAACAAACGAAAATGAAAATACAACAATCCAAACGCTTTGGGATGCAGCAAAGGCAGTCCTGAGAGGAAAATACATTTCAATCCAGGCCTATATCAAGAAACAAGAAAAATCCCAAATACAAAATCTAACAGCACACCTAAAGGAAATAGAAACAGAAAAACAAAGACAGCCTAAACCCAGCAGAAGAAGAGAAATAATAAAGATCAGAGCAGAAATAAACAATATAGAATCTAAAAAAACTGTAGAGCAGATCAACGAAACCAAGAGTTGATTTTTTGAAAAAATACACAAAATTGATAAACCTCTAGCCAGGCTTCTCAAAAAGAAAACGGAATGACCCAAATAGATAAAATCATGAATGAAAATGGAATTATTACAACCAATCCCTCAGAGATACAAAAAATTATCAGGGAATACTATGAAAAATTATATGCCAACAAACTGGACAACCTGGAAGAAATGGACAAATTCCTAAACACCCACACACTTCCAAAACTGAAACAGGAGGAAATAGAAAGATTGAACAGACCCATAACCAGTGAAGAAATTGAAGCAGTTATCAAAAATCTCCCGACAAATAAGAGTCCAGGACCAGATGGCTTCCCTGGGGAATTCTACCAGACATTTAAAGCAGAGATAATACCTATCTTTCTCAAGCTATTCCAAGAAATAGAAAGGGAAGGAAAACTTCCAGACTCATTCTATGAAGCCAGTATTACTTTGATTCCTAAATCAGACAGAGACCCAGTAAAAAAAGAGAACTACAGGTCAATATCCCTGATGAATGTGGATTGAAAAATTCTCAATAAGACACTAACAAATCTAATTCAATGGCATATAAAAAGAATTATTCACCATGATCAAGTGGGATTCATTCCTGGCATGCAGGGCTTGTTCAATATTTGCAAATCAGTCAATGTGATACATCATATTAATAAAAGAAAAGATAAGAACCATATGATCCTGTCAATTGATGCAGAAAAAGCCTTTGACAAAATTCAGCACCCTTTCTTAATAAAAACCCTTGAGAAAGTCGGGATAGAAGGAACATACTTAAACATCATAAAAGCCATTTATGAAAAGCCCACAGCTAACATCATCCTCAATGGGAAAAAAATGAGAGCTTTTTCCCTGAGATCAGGAACACGACAGGCATGTCCACTCTCACCGCTGTTGTTTAACATAGTGTTGGAAGTTCTAGCATCAGCAATCAGACAACAAAAGGAAATCAAAGGCATCAAAATTGGCAAAGATGAAGTCAAGCTTTCACTTTCCGCAGATGACATGATATTATACATGGAAAATCCGATAGACTCCACCAAATGTGTGCTAGAACTAATTCACGAATTCAGCAAAGTTGCAGGATAGAAAATCAATGTACAGAAATCAGTTGCATTCTTATACACTAATAATGAAGCAACAGAAAGACAAATAAAGAAATTGATCCCATTCACCATTGCACCAAGAAGCATAACATACCTAGGAATAAATCTAACCAAAGATGTAAAAGATCTGTATGCTGAAAACTATAGAAAGCTTATGAAGGTAATTGAAGAAGGCATAAAGAAATGGAAAAACATTCCATGCTCATGGATTGGAAGAATAAATATTGTTAAAATGTCAATACTACCCAAAGCTATCTACACATTCAATTCAATCCCAATCAAAATTTCACCAGCATTCTTCTCGAAGCTAGAACAAGCAATCCTAAAATTCATATGGAACCACAAATGGCCCCGAATAGCCAAAGTAATTTTGAAGAAGAAGACCAAAGCAGGAGGCATCACAATCCCAGACTTTAGCCTCTACTACAAAGCTGTACTCATCAAGACAGCATGGTATTGGCACAAAAACAGACACATAGACCAATGGAATAGAATAGAAACCCCAGAACTAGACCCACAAAAGTATGGCCAACTAATTTGACAAAGCAGGAAAGAATATCCAATGGAAATAAGACAGTCTCTTTCACAAATGGTGCTGGGAGAACTGGACAGCAACATGCACAAGAATGAAACTAGACCACTTTCTTACACCATTCACTAAAATAAACTCAAAATGGATAAAGGACCTGCATGTGAGAAAGGAAACCATCAAAACCCTAGAGGAGAAAGCAGGAAAAAACCTCTCTGACCTCAGCTGTAGCAATTTCTTACTTGACACATCCCCAAAGGCAAGGGAATTAAAAGCAAAAATGAACTATTGGGACCTCATGAAGATAAAACGCTTCTGCACAGCAAAAGAAACAATCAACAAAACTAAAAGGCAACCAACGGAATGGGAAAAGATATTTGCAAATGACATATTGGACAGAGGCGTAGTATCCAAAATCTATAAAGAGCTCACCAAACTCCACAACCAAAAAACAAATAATCCAGTGAAGAAATGGGCAGAAAACGTGAATAGACACTTCTCTAAAGAAGACATTCAGATGGCCAACAGGCACGTGAAAAGTTGCTCAACATCATTCCTCATCAAGGAAATACAAATGTACCTTTAAATTCTATAGTAGGAAAAAGTCAATAAATTAAGCTTCTACCTCAATGGAGACAAAGAATAAAACCAAAGTTTTATTGGTTAGAAGAGAAAGTTAAATGCAAAGTCAGTATAAAGAGTGAAATAATAAAGATCACTGCCAAAAGAGAAAATTGAAAAGAAAAACAGAATTTCATAAAACCAAAGTTTGATTCCTTTGCAAGATCATCAAATTTGAGTTTCAGCTAAACTAGCCAAGAGAAAAAAAGAGGCATGACATTAAAACCTCAAATCAGGAATGATTGAGGAGATATCACCATCAACCCTGCAGATATAAAAAGGATTGCAGTGGAATATTTTTTCAATTTTTTTTTAAATTCTAGGTAGTTAACATATAGTGTAATATTGTTTTCAGGGGTAGAATTTAGTGATTCATCACTTACATATAATATCCAACGACAAGTACTGTCCTTAGTACCCATCACTGATTTAGCCCATCCCTCCACTGACTTCCCTTCCAGCAACCCTCAGTTGGTTCTCTATAGTTAAGAGACTCTTATAGTTTGCCTCCCTCTCTGTTTTTTATCTTATTTTTCTACCCTTCTTCTAGGTTCATCGTTTTGTGTCTTACATTCCACAGATGAGTGAAATCATGTCTCCATTCACGTCAATGAAAATGACAGGATTTCATTCTTTTTTGTGGCTGAGTAATAATCCATTGTATATATGTATACCACCTCTTCTTATAGATTCCTCAGTCGATGGAGATTTGGGCTCTTTCCATAATTTGGGTGTTGCTGATAATGCTGATATAATCATTGGGGTGCATGTAACTTTTTGAATCAGTGTTTTTTTTTTTTTTAATTTAAATAAAAGTCAGTTAACATACAGTGTAGTCTTGGCTTCAGGAGTAGAACCCAGCAACTCGTCTCTTACATGTAACACCCAGTGTTCATCCCAAAAGTGCCTTCCTTAATGCCCATCACTCATTTAACCCATCCGCCACACACCTCCCTCCGTCAACCCTTAGTTTGTTCTTTGTTGTAAAGAGTCTTATGTCTATTGTGCATATCTATCTATATCTATATCTATATCTATATCTATATCTATATCTATATCTATCTATATCATCTATATCTATATCTGTATCTATCTATATATATCATCTATATAAATATCATCAACATCATCAATATCATCTATATCTGTATTATCTATATCTATATAATCTATATATGCAGATATAGATATGTACCACATCTTCTTTATTCATTTATCAGTCAATAAACATTTGGGCTCTTTCCATCATTTGCCTATTATTGATAGTGCTGCTGTAAACATTGGGGTACATATACCCCTTTGAATCTGTATTTTGTGTCCTTTGGGTAAATACATAGTAGTGCAATTGCTGGATCATAGGGTAGTTCTATTTTTAACTTTTTGAGTAACCTCCATACTGTTTTCTAGAGTGGCTACACCAGTTTTTTTCCCACCAACAGTGTGCAAATGTTCTCCTTTCTCTGCATTCTTACCAACACTTGTTGCTTCTTGTATTGTTAATTTTAGTCATTGTGACAGGGGTGATGTGGTACCTTATTGTGATTTTGATTTGTATTTCCTGGATGATGAGTGATGTTGAGCATCTTTTCATGTGTCCATTAGCCATCTGTATGTCTTCTTTGGTAAAAAGTCTATTCATGACTTCTGCCCATTTCTTAACTGGATTATTTGGGTTTTTTGGGTGTTGAGTTTGACAGGTTCTTTATAGATATTGAATACTAACCCATTATCAGATGTGTCACTTGCAAATACCTTCTCCCATTCCGTGGACTGCCTTTCAGTTTTTTGATTGTTTCCTTCACTGTGCAGAAGCTTTTTGTCTTGATGAGGTCCCAGTAGTTCATTTTTCTTTGGTTTCCCTACCTCTGGTGGTGTGTCTAGTAAGAAGTTACTGTGGCCGCGTCAAAGAGATTGCTGCCTGTGGTCTCCTCTAGGATTTTGATAGTTTCCTGTTTCACATTTAGGTCTTTCACCCATTGGATTAATAATTGAATATAATGAATAATTTTATGCAAACAAATTAGACAAATGTGAGGGGAAAGGAAAATTCCTAGAATGTCAAAAATTCCCCAAGCTGTTTAAATAAAAGATTTTTAAAAATCTAAATAGATATATCAAGTAAAAGACTTGAATTAATTATTAAAATATTTCTCACAAAGAAAACTCCAGGTCTAGATGACTTTACTGTGAATTCTAGCATACATTTAAGGAAAAAAATAATACCATTTCAAAACAGACTCTCTCAGAAAATAGAGAAGGGAATATTTCCTAACTCCTTTTTGAAACTTGTATTACTTGATACAAAATCTAGGTACATGTATCTCAAGAAAACTACAAAAATAACCCTTTATGAATAGAAATGTGAAAATTTTAAACAAAATATTAGTAAACACATATAGCAAGCAAAAAAAATTATATCATAAACAATTGAAGTTTACCCCAATAATCTGAGGTTGGTTTAACATTAAAAGTATTAATGTATAATACCATATAAATAGATTAAAGAAAAACAAAAAAAGATGATTGTATCAGTAAATGAAGAAAAATCATTTTGACATCTAATACCCGTTTATACTAAGAAACAAAACAAAACAAAAAAGTCTCAACAAATCATGGTCACATGAAAAGACTTTAGCATCATTAATCACTAGGAAAGTCAAATTAATTCTGTGATGAGGAACCACTACACATTCCATAAAATCTGACAGTGCCATGCATTGACAAGAATGTGCAGGAATTGAAATCCTTTTACATTATTGATGCAAGTATAAAATGGTTCAGCCACAAACAGTTGGACATTTTCTTCTAAATTAGAGAAATGCCTATCGTACCATCCTGTATTCCTTTTCATGATATCAGCCCAAACATGTCCATACAAAGAGTATATGCTAATGTTTGTAGCAGCATTTTCATAATAGTCAAAAGCTGTGAACAACCCAGATGTATTTCAACTACAAAAGGAATTAAATAAATATGTTTTACCATATGATAACATACTACTCAGCAAGGAAAAGGAACAAGCCATGAATACATTTGGCAACACGGATAAAACTCAAAACACTGTTAAATAGAAGACAATTTATTTTGTGATTCCATTTATATGAAATTTCCAGTAAAGGCAAATTATAAACATAGAAAGCATATCTGTGGTTTGCTGGAGCTGGAGAGAGGCCCAGGACTAACTTCAAACCACCATCAAGGAATCTTTTTATGTAATGGAAGTTTTAAAGTTTTGAAAAAAATGGAAGTTGTTTTGGGGTAATTGTTTCACAATGGTATAAATTTAATATAACTCTTCAAATTGTACACTTGAATCAATTCTATGATTTATAAATTATGCCACAACAAAGTAAGGTAAATAAATAAAAATAGCAAATTAAAAGAAACCATTAGCAGGCTATTACTATATTCTATGAGAGGTAAAGTTAATTTTGCTAGAATGGTAGAAGCAAAAGTGAAGGGAATTTGAACTATGCAAAATGTATTTTGGTTTGGACTTAAAAAGCCTTGGTAAAGGATAAAATATAAGGAAGAGGGTAAGAAAAGATCTGGAATTTTGATTTGAGCAACTGGCTGGATTGTGCTCTGGTTAGTGTGATTTATTGAAATTATAAGCAGGTAGGAAAAAAAGTTTTGTTTTTGTTTTATAGTACTCATCATGCTAATTTTGAGTTTCCTATTTGATATACACATGGAATTATCAAGTAGGAATTGGTCTTTAGATCAAGGCAGAATACAGGCCTGAAGATATGCTTTTTGGGGTAATCAATATATAGAGATATTAGATCAATAGGATTTGATAATATCACTCAGTGGGAGTGGATTTAAAGTATAGGACAAAGACCAAGTAAGAGACACAGTGATATTTGATGTAGGAGGAAGATAAAAGGATATCAAAAAGTGGAAATTAAAACAGGAAGAAAACATGGTGTCACAAAAAAATTAAAAATGAAAGTAACTCAACATGGAGGCAATTTTCCACTGCATTGAATCCTGCTGAAAAGGAGAGTAAGGTGACAGGCCAATGGTAACACCTGCAAAGAGAGTTTCAGTGGTGTGTTAAAGAATTGAGGAGAGAATGGGAAATACAGAGAAACAGACTACAGGCCACAACAATGAAAGGGGTTTACTGTGAAGCAGAGGAAGGAATGCGGTAGTAACTAGAAGGCATGTGGAAACATGAATGAGCTTTTCTTTTCTTCCTTCCTTTCTTCCTTCCTTCCTCTCATCTTTCTTTCTTTCTTCTTTCTTTCTTTCTTTCTTTCTTTCTTTCTTTCTTTCTTTCTTTCTTTCTTTCTTTCTTTCATCTTTTAGAGAGAATTGTAAAGATTAGGCACCAAAGTATATTTGCATTTTTGTATAGCAAGTGAGGTACCATTCACATGGGACTGAGATGAATTCTATATTTGGATGGTTGCTATCACAAGTTTGCATTAGGGAAAAGTAGGTCCTCTGAGATCAAGACAAAGAAGAGCAAAATGCCCAGAAGACGAAGTCTGTATAACTGTTGGCCCTGGGGACATCTCCAGGAAGCTTTGTCTCTAGAGGATTACTTCACAGGGAATTCTAGACTGGTGCAGCTCGTTTTAAATCTCTGGCTATACTGCTATGGTGGCCAGCATAGCATCTCTTAGACTAGGCTTTGGGTGAGTTGGGGAATAAACTGAGGCCTGTTTAGTGCTTTCTCTGAGGATACTTTCACAGAATGGAGGGGACTGTGGTTATGGAGAATTCATAGAGAAATCGTTAGA
Source organism: Acinonyx jubatus (assembly GCF_027475565.1). Lineage (NCBI taxonomy): Eukaryota > Metazoa > Chordata > Mammalia > Carnivora > Felidae > Acinonyx > Acinonyx jubatus. The sequence continues at coordinate 53,367,164 of NC_069390.1, read as the reverse complement.
AGTCATGGCTGAATGGATGTGGTGAAGGAGGTAGGATCCGTTAATCCCAGTATACTGTTTGATCTGGACTTTGAATTTGATGGCAGAAGTTGTCCTTGTGGAGAAAAGCTTATCATTTCCTATAGGACTAAATAGAACTTCATGGGGCACTTGGGTGGCTCAGTTAATTAAGCGCCTGACTTGGTTTCAGCTCAGGTCATGATCTCATGGTGAATTCTAGCCCCAGGTCAGGCTCAGTTCTGCCCTGAGTGTACAGAGTCTGCTTGGGATTCTCTCTCTCTCCCTCTCTCTCTGTCCCTCCCCTGCTTGTGGGCTCTATGTCTCTTTCTCTCTCTCTCTCAAAATTAAAAAAAAAAAAAAGCTTAAAAACAAAAGGACTAAATGGAATTTCAAAGCCTAGTGTTTAGAGCACCTGGATTTAAGTTTTAGTTTTGGGATTTGAGTCACGTTAATTAACGTCTCTGACTCTTGTTTTACTCATGCATACTGGCAACAGTACTTTTCCCATAGGTTTTTTTGACCATTAAAAGAGGTAGTGTATGTAGAGAGTTAAAAACAGAGCCTAGAGCATAAATAAGCATTCAATAAATATTAGAATTTTTTTTAGTATTAAAGAACTAAAATAATTTTAAATGTCTGCTCATTATACTTTGCATTGTCTCAGTTTTGGCAAGAATATTTTTTCAGCAAGAATTATTTTTCCATTTCCTTTACATTTTTCATTAAAATAGAAATAACTATTCTAACTAGTCCATGGCTCCTACCAAGGACACATCAAGGGGGCATAACTATGCTTCAGCCTGCAGCTCAGACACTTTAATAAAGAGTATATTATGATCATTTCTGTCCTTCAGAGAATAGCTCTTCTACCTGGCTGCCTGGGTGGAAAAGAGCATTGAATTATAGTTCCATAGTGGATAGAAAAGACTCTTGTTGCCTACCTTCTCCTCCAGCTCCATCCCCAAATATGCTTCATAAGCCACAGAAGCTCCAGTCCTTTTGTTGTGTGGAAAGTTTAGGTTTGATCCTGTCCATGGTGTGTAACTAATATTGATAGAGAGAGTTAAGCTGTGTCCAGCTGGGGATACAAACTGAAATATTGACCCATCTGTAAAGCATGTCTTTGTTCAACCCTGGGCACACATTCCTCCCCTATTGCTGATCTTGTTTCTCATGTGTTCTTTGATAAGGAAAGAAGTTGCTCCTTTTGGTCCTCTGATTACAATGGCATGCCTAGCACTTAGTAGGCATTTGGCAAATATGAAGTCATTAATCATAAATTAATTAAACATGAAAAGCTTTTCCTGAATTCTTTAGATCTTAAGGAATCAAGAATCTAGTTTGTAATCCTCATCTTGAATTCTGGAAGGACTGTGCTGGCCTTTGGGATTGAGCACCTCAGATGGTCAGTGTGGTGTTGCTTTTGGGGTTCTAGTCCCTCAGAATCACTTGTCCTTATTCTTCTCTTCTCTTACTGATTTTAACTACCCATGACTCCTACTAGTACATAATTCTTTCATATCTGATTTATCTAGGATCTACTTCCAATAAATTAGTTACAGTAAGCATTCATAATTAGGTGCAGAATCACTGAGCACAGATCCATAGGGTTCCCCATCGTGAGCACTGCAACAGCAATCACCTGCAAGCCACTGATTTTCAGTGTTGGGCTAAATTGGCTGAGGGATGGAGAGGTTTAGGTAATATAGAATTTGACAAAAAAATATGAATGATATATGGGTAGGTAGATACATTTATCAGCACATAAATAGATTTCATGACTTATAAATACTTTGAGAGATAATTTTCACAGTTAACTAAACATTAAAAAATTTATAGATAATAGATAAATATTGATTAGAGCTGCAATTGAATGAGTGTTTTTCTTTGCCTGTTCTCATCCAAATGCCCTATCAATATTACCAGTGAATACTTTTAACTATCCCATGGTAGGTACTATTATTATTATTTTCATTTTCATTTTAAAGAGGTAACGGGGCGCGTGGGTGGCGCAGTCGGTTAAGCGTCCGACTTCAGCCAGGTCACGATCTCGTGGTCCGTGAGTTCGAGCCCCGCGTCAGGCTCTGGGCTGATGATGGCTCAGAGCCTGGAGCTTGTTTCTGATTCTGTGTCTCCCTCTCTCTCTGCCCCTCCCCCATTCATGTTCTGTCTCTCTCTGTCCCAAAAATAAATAAATGTTGAAAAAAAATTAAAAAAAAAAAGAGGTAAGGAATGAAGCACAGAGATTAAGTAACTCTGTGTCCAAGCACAGAGATTCAAACCCAGGTTATCTATCTCCAGGGTTTTTTAGTTTTAAAACTATTTTCTTAGCTAAATTTCCAGAAAAGAAACAAAGAGAAAAATATATAATGAGACACAAGTTATGCAGCATATAGGTAAAAGACCCACAAAACCAAGTGGATCTAAGAGTTCTCAAGATGTCAGCCAGAATGTTGGGATTCTTTAAATCTGTATTCTTCTGGACCAATTTTCCAAATTCCAATAGAAATTTCTACAATGATGGAAATTTTCTGTGTCCGTATGACACAGTTCAATGGCCACTAACCTTATGTAGTTATTGAACACTTGAAACATGGCTAGTATAACTAAGGTACTGATACTTAATTTAATTTAATGAATTTAAATGTAAATAGGCACAGATGTGGCTACAATATTAGACGGTGTAGAACTAAACTATTGACTTACAGGAAACTTGGAGTAACTCTATTCTATCTCTATTCATGCCCAAGCACCCAGAGCTCTTTGCCCCTTGCGCTTTGTCTAGTAACTTTTCTCCTTTTTGTGACCCCAGGTTCCTATTCCATTTTTTCTAATGTGGGTCTTGAGATGGGCTTCAATAATGTATGAATTCACTTAATTTTTATACACAACTTTGTGCGCGCGCGCGCGTGTGTGTGTGAACATTCTTATTTGGGAGACTCTTTATGAGATTCTCATAGGGTTATAACTCAAAAAACATTAAGAGCCACGATAGTACTACTCTTTCTTTTAATTCTAAACTCTTATTAGTTGTGGCTACACTGGCCCAAAAAGTGATTAGTTCAGCGCACATTTGGATATATTTTCCTGAAGATAATAGCAAATAATTGAAATAGAAGAGAGCTGTGTGGCACCAAAATTTTCATATTGATCTTTGTCAATGCAAGTGCTAGGCATTAATGTCTAGAATAGCCCATAGATCCATGTAGGCTTTACTCAGAGTGGGAAATATAGTTACTGGTAACTCAAGGTGGAGTTTATAGAACAGCCACATAGAAATATGGGCAGAGAAGGAGAAGTCTTTATGGAGGCCCAGGGAAACTTAAGTCCAGTTGAATTTTTAACACCGGGAACAGTGACTTCACCAATCTGACCAATGTTTGAACTTTGTCTTTTGGGACTTCTCCATGTGTGGAATTAATTTCATTTCATTCATTTCATTTCTAGAGATTTTTTTAAATGTTTATTGATTTTTGAGAGAAAGAGAGAGAGAGAGAGAGAGAGAGAGTGGGGGAGGGGCAGAGAGAGAGGGAGACACAGAATCTGAAGCAGGCTCCAGGCTCTGAGCTGTCAGCACCGACGTGGGGCTCGAACTCACAAACCGTGAAATCATGACCTGAGCTGAAGCCGGACACTTAACCAACTGAGCCACCCAGGCGCCCCTCATTCATTTCATTTTTTACCAAAGAAAAAAGTCCTGAGTAAATGAGACTGAATGGGAAGAGTTGGAAAGTTTCTGAAAAGGAGCTAAAGCAACTCTTCTTTGGCTTCTCTGAATATTAGTTTTCTACTTATTCCATAACACATTACCACAATGTAGTGGCTTATAATATACATAGTTACTATCTTACGGTTCTTAAATTCACAAGTCCCAGAAGACTGGTCTAAAATCAAGGTGTCAGCAAGTCTGCCTCCCTTTCTGAAGACTCTAGGGAAAATTCTGTTCCATTGCCTTTCCAGCTTCTAGAGGCTACCCACATTTCTTGGCTCTTGGTCCTCTTCCTTCATCTTCACCAGTTGAGCTGAGTCTTTCTCATGCTGCTATATCTCTGGTTCTCTGCAGCTGGGAAAATTTCTTGTTTTAAGGACTCATATGATTAGATGTGGCCTACTTTGGTAATCCAGGATAATCTCCACATCTTGAGATCCTTAGTGTTAATAACATCTACGAAGTCTCTTTTGCCATGCAAGCTAACATATTCACACATTTCAAGAATTAGGATGTGCACATCCTGGGAGACCCCTATTCTGTATACCATAGTGGGTCTTTCTAAAGTTCTTTGGCAGCCAGAGTAACTTCTCCTTCCATCATCTGCTGCAAGCTCAGTCCTTTTAGTACCCACAGACTCCCAAGAATGCAGAAGGGCAGAGCTTTAAAGAGTACTTTAAAGGTACTTAAAGAGTACCTTTCATTCTCTGTCCCATATCATGCATGTAGAAAAATTAGGTCCCAAAGAGCATTATGTGTAAATTACAACAATTTAAGATCACAATTAAGATATACACACATATACACACATCTGCATGTCCGTGTTTATGAACAGCCATTAGGTCACATTTGTGCTTGCTAACATTACCTGTTTGGTTCATTACCCACGTGAATGTACAATATAAAATTCTTCCTTAACAAAGAAGCAAGTCAGCTAACTCCTTGATGTTTCCAGATGAATTATATTCCTATTGGGTGCAGGTGTTGGTTGAAGTTTTTCTTTTCCTTTCTCCTAAGTATTTTAGCATATGATGATCACTAATAGGAATTATTGCCTCATGGAGTAGGACCATCAATTTCTGTATCAGACTGTGATACAGAATACCAATGTGATACTAATACATGAGTGTATTAGAATAATATTTAAGTCACTCCCTCTTATGGCTACCATCTCAATACTTATTGCTACTGATTCTAATTGAAGCTGTTTGACTTAATGAGTTCTTCTGTTTTTGTGCAGACCTTCGTTCCACTATGTCACTGTTCAACCAAACTATTCATAACCATCAGACCTTTACCCTGACTGGGATTCCAGGAATGCCAGAGAAAGACTTCTGGATGGCCTTGCCCCTCTGCCTTCTTTACAGTACCACATTCCTAGGTAATTTCATTATCCTTGTTGTCATAAAGGTTGAGCGAAGTCTCCATGAACCCATGTATTATTTTCTGGCTATGCTAGCTGCCACTGACCTTAGCCTTTCATTATCTTCCATGCCCACCATGATAAGTGTTCACTTGTTTGACTGGCGCTCAGTAACCCTTGATGTCTGCATCACTCAGATGTTCTTTATCCACAACTTTGGAGGAGTGGAATCAGGTGTTCTGGTCGCCATGGCCTTTGATCGCTTTGTGGCTATTCGCTTCCCTTTGCGCTATGCTACCATTCTCACTCATGGAGTCATCATCAAAATTGGAGCAGCAGTCCTGCTACGGAGTGTGAGTGTAGTGCTCCCTGTGCCTTTCCTCATCAAAAGGCTACCTTTCTGCCGCTCCAATGTCCTTTCCCACGCATACTGCCTCCATCAGGATGCCATGAGGCTTGCCTGTGCTGACACCCGTGTCAATAGCATCTATGGTCTGCTGGCTGTGATCTTCACCATTGTACTAGATGCCTTGATCCTTTTGATTTCTTACTTTCTAATCCTCCAGGAAGTACTGGGCATTGCTTCCAGAGAAGAGAGACTTAAGGCTCTTAATACCTGCTTCTCTCATATCTGTGCAGTACTGCTCTTCTATGTGCCTCTCATTGGCATGACTCTGATTCACCGCTTTGGGAAGCATTTGTCACCAATAATACACACACTTATGGCCAATATCTACCTGCTGCTCCCTCCTCTGCTCAATCCTGTTGTGTACAGTGTTAGGACCAAGCAGATCCGGCAGCGGATTGTCCGAGCATTCTGTGGGAACAGGATTGGCCATTAATGGCATCTATGAGTTCTGTGCAAATGCAGTCAAGTCAGGGAAGGGTATCCAATGCGGTACTGTCCAATAGAATTTCCTGCAGTGATGGAAATCTCTGTTATTTAATGCATAACCACTAGCCACACATAGCTATTGAGCATTTGAAACTTTGATAGTACAACCAAGGAACTGAATTTGTTACTTTTATTTAATTTTAATTAATTGAAATATAAATGCAAATGGTCACATGTAGCTAGTAGCTACTGTATTGAACAGTACAAATATAATGAGTTATCATATGCCCTTGCATAATGGTTTTGATGAAAGCAATAATTTATCTTAAGTAACCTGATAAAAATATGCATTTTCCTTTCTTAAAATGGTATATAACAGCTTACCAACATTCTGAAAAGTTTTATTTCTTTAAGTAATCTCTATACCCCATGTGGGGCTTGAACTCACAACCCTGTGATCAAGAGTCACATGCTCTTCTGACTGAGCCAGCCAATCACTCCACAGCTTATGAACATTTATATAAAATAAATGTATAAATAAATAATACTAAATAAATTTACTATCGGTTTTAATAAACTTTTGACAAATGGATAGAATCATGTAACAACCACTGACACCAAAATACAGAAAATTCACATCACTCTCCAAAATTCCCTCATGCCACCTCTTTGTTGTCAACCCCTCTATCCATACCCACTCACTCCTGGCAAGAACTGATTTATTCTCCATGCTTATAATTCTCCTTTCTCCAGGGTATCTTGGACCCTGCAGTATGTAGTCTCCCATGTCTGGCTTCTTAGCATAATGCATTTGAGATTCATTCATGTTGTAGTATGTATTGGTTGTTTCTTCCTTTTTATTGCTGAACACTATTCCATTATATGTCATTAACAATCTTTTAAAGAAAAATTCCCAGATTATTTTTGCTCCATTATAATCACTTTGGTATCCAACACTTAACATAGCACATTTCTGTTCTTTTGCTTTTTGTGTTTATTTATATGTTCTTTGAGTATTTTTTATAAATATAAGGTGTGTATGTGCAACAGATTGAAGCAAGAGAGAAAAATATTAAAATGAAAGTAACAAATGAGGAGTATGAGAGAATGGTGCCCTCAATGAACTGGAAGAATAGGAAACTGTACATATACTTTAAATTTTAATTTCATTTCCACTTCATTTTTGTCCAGAAAGCTTTTCTGACATGGCTGTAATTATGTTAAGAATTTCTCATACTGTACCATAACTTACTAATAGTATATCTTCCCTGCTATTCTGTACACTTCATAAGAACAGGGACCCTTTTAACTTCATTTAAGTCTATCCCAAGTACTTAATGTAGTTCAGAACATATATGATAGACGCTCAACATGTATTTTTTAAAAATTAACAAGTGAATGAAAACTGAAATTTATCAAGATTGATTCCATGCTTCCAAACCTCTTTGTCCCATTTAGTATTAGTAAGTCTCATTTGAAATTTCTAGAGCCATTCATTTTTGCTGACGGGAACCAGTGGAAAGGGGTGGTGTTTACATATAAATATGAACATTACCTACCAAGTAACTTTATGGAGTTTCTTAATCTCTCTACATACTCATTGGGATCAATATCTTTCTTCAGTGTTCCCAATAAAGTTACAAGAATATGGACAGGAAAATGTTTCAAGGAGGATAAAAAGTAAATGATTATTAGATATGGTCAGAAGTATTAATTCACTGCCTACTATGCAGAGGTAGGATGAATAGATTGAGGACTGTGTTTTCAACCATATTTTCTGAAGATACAGTGGAAACAGTTGACTATAGAAGGCAGTATAGTATATAGGTTAATGTTTGGAGTAAGACAGACATGGACTTAAATGCCAGCTCTGTAACTTGCTAGCTTTTAGATGGGTAAAGTTATTCAAAACCTCTCTGAGATTCAATTTCTTCATCTGTGAAACAACGGAAAATAATACTAAACCCATAAGCTTGATGATGAATAAATACAATAATGTGTTTAAAGGGTTTAGTACGATTCTTGGCATGTATCATGAGTTCATCAAGTGCTAGTTTCATTATACTAAGAAGGGTAGGTGGGCTGCAGATGTGACTCAGTGAATAGGATGGCTTCTTAGGAGGGGCTCCTGGGTAAGAGGAGGGACATGGGAATTGCCAGGGGGACAATGAGACCTATTAGGAAGAGTACATTTTGGACTAGAGAACAGAAGAAAGAATTTTTGCACTCTCTTAATCGTACTCTGACACTCAGGGAGCCTCCCTGGCTGAGACTCTGTTGCCTAAGGCAGGGTGAGGAGGAATGATTGTAATTATTGGATCCAGGCAGGCAGTTTTAGAAGATATCCATTACTGTCAGCCCCCAGGGCCAGGACTTAACTTACAACCCCTGATGAATGGAGATTGCATGGGCCTGGGAGCAGAGTTTGAAGCTGTCAGGAAGAGGTGTCTGAGCTGTTGTAGAGGAACATATTCTTATGGGTCCCATAATTCTTGCTCCATCCGGTACACTCACTAATAAAGACAGCTCTCTGTTGCCTAATGACTCTACTGATTTTCCTATAAAGCCTCTACTCTTGGGAGCTTGTTTAGTCCTTGCTATGTGGTGGAACCGGAGAGAGGTTGGTGGTGTTTCCTGCTGATGTGAACAGGTAAGAAGAGTGCATAAATGAATAAGGGATGGGAGACAAATGGATTAAAGCATGAGGAATGCTAGGAGACAGAGGGAAGAGAGAAGTGCAATAAATGATAGGAACTAAAAGTAAGCTGGAGTGAAGAAATGGAGGGGTGTACTGGAGCCTGGATAAAACTGAGATAGGGAGACAGAGCACAAGAGAAAAGAGGATAAACAGAAAAGGAGATAGGACTCAGAACTCTGCCTGTGGCCAAGACCATTAAGCTTACTAATTGAAGCTTTCTATTGTTCCAGATCCTACTTTACTAGCTAGCATTGGGAGAAGAAAAACAGGAATACCCAAATTTTAAGGAACTCACATTCCAGTTAAAGGAGATGACATCTGCATATATAATTCTAATATCAGCCATGCATCCTTACTGTATTAAGAATCAAATGAGGAGCACCCAGGTGTCTCAGTCAGTTGGGTGTCCAACTCTTGATTTTGGCTCAGGTCATGATCTACTGTTTGTGCTTTTGAGCCCCACATCAGGTTCTGCGCTGACAGTGCAGAGCCTGCTTGGGATTCTGTCTCTCTCCCTCTCTCAGTCCCTCTCAACCCCCTCTCTCTCTCTCAATATAAGTAAACTTAAAAAAAAATTAAAAAGAATAAAATGAAAGCTCCAAGCATGAAGTGGTGCAGAGATTTAGCAGCAGAGGGGAAGTTTCTGGTTAACAAAGCCTGGAGCTGTCAGGGAAGGTTCCACATTGTGGACAGAATAGATTTCAGTGTTGAAAAATGACCAGAAGGTTTGGGATTGGTAAATGACATGGACTGGTTTTACCATTACTGATGCCATGGATACATGGATTGGTTTTTACCATTACTGATGCAGGGATGTTGACCTTTGGGTCACTAAGTTACTGAATTGGGTGGATCTTATCCAAGTCAGTGAATCTAGGCTTTTGTATATGAATTGGTAGACACTGCTTTCTTTCTGGCCATTAGATGGGGAACTGAAAATAGAGAACTCTAGCCTATTCTGGGTAGAGGGCAGTGCAGAGAAAACCTTGATTAATCAAGGCACTGAACTTTAATTCTATAACTAGTTCCAGAGTGTGTAAACTCACTGGATCTAGGGAGGAAGCCTTTACTCCCTGTCCACATATCTACATTCCACAGGAAACAAGTTCTCCAGCAGCAAAATGAGCCATAGTCTCCTCTCCTCCTACCCTCCTTTCCTCACATCATCCGGTGTCATCTTTTTGTCCTTTATTAGATACAATTCAAAGAATAGAAAATAACTGGTATCTGATTTATGGTAATCTTATCTCTCAGTTACTCTTCAATTCAAAAACTCCTCTCTACATACACCAGCACACAGAGATACACACAATACCAGTATATAAATATTTACACATATTCCTAAACATACATGGATGTCACAAGTATACTTCTTTAAATAAACCATGAGGACATTGTTCTCTCTTTTACTGATTTCTCATCTCTAACACTCCTTTAAATTATTTATATGTATATACAACAGAGTATAAACAATTCTTATATTTTAAAAGAAGAAAATTATACTGCCCAACTGTTCAACTTCTCTCATGAGCTTAGCTTCTAGAAATGGTTTATGGTTTAATGAAAAATGATAGACTTTAGAGTTAGTAAATCTGTTTTGAATTTTGAATCAGTACATATTTTACCTTTGATACACTATTTTATCTTGCCAGTTTGATTTCCTTTCTTTAAAATAGGAGAAAAACATCTATATCCATTTTCCTGGGTTTATATAAAATTATATACAAGATGGATAGTAAATGTTGACATATACAAAGGACCATAATTCTCCTTTTCTCTTAACCTAGTCTCCTTCTTCCAGTCAGTGAGAGGATATTTTCCCTGGTGTCTAGGGAAATGATTTCCCTCTGGCTCATCCTTCTCCGTCAAAACTTCCAGGCTCAATTTATATTTCTCTTATCTAGTGTTTATCCATATCTCTATCATCTGTAATTTTTTTATCTACCCATTAATACATCTAATTAAATTAAATTATTTGAATCTTTACCACGTGCCAATCACCAAGCTTTTCTCTAGAGAAAATAAAAAGATGAATACATATGTTTTATATTCCCAGAGAGCCAGCATTCTAGAGGAAGAAATAAATGTGATTAAGAAATAGACTTTTAGTGCTATAAAAACCACATGTAAAGTACTATTGAAGAAGAGTCAATAGATTGAGTGATTTGGTGTTGCAGAGAGTTTCTTGGATGGTTATCATGGAAGAAAGTCACTCTTTTTTTTTAATGTTTAACAGTGGCGTTTTAGGTAAATGATTGAAAGCATTTAACATTAAATTCAATTTACTTCACATTGTTGTTTGCAAATACATTATTAGCAATTCTTAAATATTTCAAATCAACCAGCTTAAGTACAGAAGGCCTGCTTGAAAGGAGCCTGGGACCCAAGTCCAGATCCCTAACCTCTCTTGCCATGAGTCACACTATGATACTTCTGACTGGATCAGGAAGGGTCCTGCACCTCTCAACCTTGAAGTTCCCTCATATGAATTCACCAGTGATGACACAGTGATTGTTGGTTAGAGATTCACTTTTAATGTGTGTGTTCATCAGGTTGAGAAGAATAAAACAGAAACATCATAGCCTTTTGCTTTCCTATCTGGCTACTCTCCTCTTGTGTCCCCATGTGGTAATAACTCTTCAATAATATTTTGCCTTGGCTGCTCACACTATTCATTCCTCTGAGTTGAGTGAGTTTTGAATGCAAAAAATATTCTTTATTCATTTCTGTTTCCCTGGCCATCAGCAGTAACTGACATTGAAATAGTCATTTAGAGTCTAAATGGTTGACATGATACAACAAGTTTGTAATCTATATCTCATTTGGCACTAGATTTCCTAATTCTTAGTGTTTTTTTTCCAAACATGTATAATATAACAATATTAAATATTATACCAGAAAAAACAATTCATCTTTTTTTTTTCCTTTGGAGTAACAAGTGATTATTTCTATCAACATCTTCAGTAGACTGGAGGAGGGGGAGAAAATAAGGAACAACCTCTTATATTTATGTTTATGTAGCAACTCACAGGGCCTGATACTAGCAAATTTCTTGCACCCACTCAGATACAAGACAGAAAACCTAGATTACTGAAAAATAACAATACTTATGGCTGGCCAGATCCACACAACACCTGAAATGAGTATATTATTCTTTGTTAGCTCTTTAGGTTTTTTTGTTTGTTTGTTTGTTTGTTTGTTTTTTTGTGTTTTTTTTTTGGAATTTACCATCTTTCTTTTTTGAGTTCATTCATTTATTTTGAGAGAAAGAAATGGGTGGGTGAGGATCAGAGAAAGAGGAGAGAGAGAAAGAACTCCAAGCAGGCTCCACATGGTCAGTGCAGAGTCCAATGTGGGGCTCGAACTCATGAACTGTGAGCTCCTGACCTGAGTCAAAGTCAAATGCTTAACTGGCTGATCCACCCAGGCACCCCTGTTAGCTCTTTGTTGATGACTAAATACCCTAGGTACAAATTTTAAAATCAGCAATGATGACACCAGCAATGATGATATCAGTGAACACACCCTAAATGTAATTGCAACAGTCATCTTAAATATGACACCATCTCTGTTTTCTATACAGCTGCCATTCTATGCACTTTCTCACTCAGTGAACTACTTTATATTCCAACTTGTGATGTCACTTCAGTTTTCCATGTCTCAGAGTGATTCCTGTTTAGTTATTAATCTCCACTTCCATCCCATCCATGCTTTTTACAAAGGCATTCATCACATGTTGCTGAGTGCTTCCCATGACTTATTTTTAGTTTATTTATTTTGAGAGAGAGAGAGAGAGAGAGAGAGAGAGAGAGAATGGGGGAGGGGCAGAGAAAGGGAGAGAGATAATCCTAAGCAGGCTACAAACTGTGAGCACACAGCTCAATATGGGGCTCCATCTCACAAACGGTGAGATCATGACCTGAGCCAAAATGAAGAGTTAAATGCTTAACCAACTGAGCCACCCAGGTGTCCTTTCTCATGACTTTTATATGGGTGTTTTGTCTAAGCGTACCTGCTATATCTAGATTAGGACACCTGAAATCATGTATTCCAGAATACTGTTTGGAATTTTCACAGGATTCATTAGAGAAGTCTACTCACAATGACTTGGTTCGGAGTCACATGCTAACTATCCATGGGAAGGAGTATAAACAAGTATCCCAAGGTGTAAGATGGAGAAAAGGAGGATAAAACCTACTTATTTCAGTACCCTGGAAAAGTATGCAGAGATACAGAATTAGAACATAAGATAAACCCAAGTTCCATATATATATGGAGTGGGAAGGGACAAATTATAGAAACCATCCCACTATAGGAAAAGGAATAAAGAAACCCAGATACCAAAAGGAGACTTCTAATAGAGTCTACTAGAAGAGGCTGGCTAATAGAGGTACAAGGATACCTTTGGATACAATATCCCAGACCAGCTTCCAGCAAGAAAATCATGGAGTATGCCATCACAGGTGCCCAGTGGCTCTTGTGTGCTTGTCTACTATTTCTTGAGCAACTATACTGCTTGGGCACTTAATGCAAAGACCCATCAGTTGTCACTGTGTTGGTGTGTGTGCTTGTGTATGACATAAGCCTATATGCATTTCCCACTTCCAGCCTTAGAACTAGTCTGAGCAGTAGGGTGGGGATGAGCCTAGAGAGACTGATGGTTATAACTGGGAGAAGACAGAGGAAGAAAACTGGGGCCAGTTTCTGAGAAGACAAAGTCAATACACTGTAGAATTATGCAATAGGTGCCATATTTAGATGGAGGATTTTGAATACAGAAAAACAACTGTGTAATTTGGGAACAGTTTATACTAGAGAACTTGAAAAAAGGACCAATAAGACAAACACTACGATTGTTGTTTCTCTTTTCAGGGTGTGTTCTCAACCCAACATGGTGATTTTCAATAACACTACATCATTTTCCTCAAACTTCCTACTCACTGCATTTCCTGGTCTGGAACTTGCACATGTCTGGATCTCTATTCCTGTCTGCTCTCTCTATGCCATTGCCCTCTTGGGAAACAGCACGATTCTGTTCGTCATCATTGTTGAGAGGAGTCTTCACAAGCCCATGTACTATTTCCTTGCCATGCTGTCAACTGTTGATCTATGTCTGACCATCTCAACCCTTCCCACTGTTCTTGGGGTTCTCTGGTTTCATGCCCGGGAGATTAGCTTGAAAGCTTGCCTCATTCAAATGTTCTTTGTACATGGCTTCTCCTTCCTGGAGTCTTCAGTGCTGGTAGCCATGGCCTTTGACCGCCTCATGGCTATCTGTAACCCACTGAAGTATGCTATTGTCTTCACAGACATGATAATCTTGTTGATTGGACTGGTTATCTGCATACGGCAAGTAATTTTAATCTTTCCCATGATTCTAGCCTTGACGAGAGTATCTTTCCACGGAGGCCAAGAGCTTTCCCACCCATTTTGCTACCATCCAGATATGATTAAATACACATATTCCAACCCCTGGATCAGCAATTTTTTGGGCATGTTTCTTCAGCTCTACCTGACTGGCACTGACTTACTGTTCATTCTTTTCTCCTACGTTCTGATTCTCCGAACCGTCTTGAGTATCGTGGCCCCTAAGAAACAACAGAAAGCTCTCAGCACTTGTGTCTGTCACATCTGTGCTGTCACTGTTTTCTACGTGCCAATGATCAGCCTGTCCTTTACACACCGCCTTTTCAGTTCCACCCCAAAAGTGGTCTGTAGCATTTTGGCCAATGTTTATTTGTTCTTACCACCTGTACTGAACCCTGTCATTTACAGCTTGAAGACCAAGACCATCCGCCAGGCTATGCTCCAGCTGCTCCATTTTAAGGGCTCACAGGGCCCCAGTGTGAGGAGTCATAGAGGACCCTGGGGTTGAAGTAGAGAGAAGTTATATTTGAGCAATAAAAGGATCTAGGTCTGTGCCACCAGGCATTTTAGTTACTGAAGCAGTTTCACTTAAATCATAGGAGCATAAAGAGAATACTTTTCCCCTAAGCTTATCAAAAGTTAAAAAAAAAACAACAAACTACCATTCAAAACAAAATTAATTGTGTATATGTCCCTCAAACATTTAAAATAATTATATGGAACTCCTGTGCACATTAAAAGCACAATAAGATCATTTTATTCTGGTTGAACAATTTAATTATCTGCCTAAAAACGGTAATTCTTAGACCAAAAATTAATATATATAATTTTATGTCTGTGTTCAGCTGCCAAAAAGTCATTTATTTCTGTGGTAAGATTTCCCAGGGGGCATCAGAGATTTTTTTTTTTTCCTTGAGGTGGTAAGTGAAAGAGTTACGTGTATGTGCAAAGACACGCACATTGCAATTTGTAATTTAAAACTTTAGGAAACTCTTACACACTGATTTCAGTTCCTAAAGTCACCTCTAGGGAGACCCATCTCCTTGCAGATGCACTCCCTGAACCTCTATCTTTTCTTGAATTCTTTTTCTCCTCAGCAAACGTGAAATTGTCACTGAACTAATTGCTGTTTGTTATACCTCCAACGAGTCCAATATCTAAAGTTACATATCACTCTTCATTATTTTTCCCATTGCCTAGATATTCTAATACAGTTCTGATTCTCACTCTGTAGCACCTCTTCCGTGTCTGCTGGGCTTCAGGACAGTACTTTTTTTCTATTTGCCCTTGTTTCATGGGTGGTTAAGTTTTTACCTAGCTGTTGGGCTCCTGGACCTTTTGGTGTACTTATAATTGTAGAATTGCACAGTGACTTTGATGCTTAGTAGGAAATATTTAGAATACCTTGCTTAACAATACTTATTTGGTCAAGAAGTAACCTGGGGTGCTTGGGTGGCTCAGTCAGTGAAGCACCAGACTTCAGCTCAGGTCATGAACTCACAGTTGGTGAATTCGAGCCCTGTGTCCAGCTCTGTGCTGACAGCTCAGAGCCTGGAGCCTACTTTGGATTCTGTGTCTCCCTCTCTCTTTGTTCCTCCACTGCTTGCACTCTGTCTCTTCTCTCTCAAAAATAAATAAAGATTAACAATAACAACAACAACAACAATAATACTAATAGTAATAATAAAAGAGAAGGAAACTCACTATAGAATTGATGGGATGTTGGGGGAATTCTCCTAAGTTTTTTTTGTTTTTGTTTTTTGTTTTTTGTTTTTTTTTTTACGTACAAAGTTATAAAACTTTGTTCCACTCGGGATAATTCATGTCTGAGCACAGGAGACCAAGCAGAAATTCTGATCTGAGCCACCTGTCTCCTCTCCTTATATCACCTTCCTACTCCTGGCAGACAAGGAATACCGCTTCCAAACTCTTGTGTGTTTGCCTTGGCTTTCTGTTCTGCTCAAACACTGACAATTTTGTGACTGCTTTGCCCAAACCAAGAGACACCAGTCTCTGATCCTGGAATCAACCTGTGGCAGAGTAGACATGCCAGAGCACACCGTACTCTAACTATCCAGACTTTTCCTCATCAGTTCTTACAAATGCCAATGGTTCCTTAATTGCTTCCTTACAGACCTTTCTAAAAGTTTTTGTTCTTAGATCCCCAACTCCATTTACAATTCCTGAATTTTATAACATCTGGAAAAACACTTTAAACATTTTTCCTAAGTTTGGAGCCAAAACTTATTGGCAGCAAAAGCTAGCATAAACAGGTATGAATGTATTTATGGTCATTATTTATTCTACATTGAGTGAATATCTACACATTTCACCTCAGAAATATAGCTGTGCTTGAATACAGGGTAATGCCTCCAGGGTTGTAGAGATGTTTAGAGTATAAGAAATTCTGAATTTCAAGAGTTTTAGGTAAACAATTGTAGAAATGTGCAAGCATTCTTCCAGTTTTATGATGGCCAATATTTAAGGCAGTCTACTGCATGTCTGTTAATCTTTTATTATTCCAAATGTGCTTTTCATATCTGGCTTAAAATGTAACTCACCTGCTCAATACCAAAAACACTTTTATCAGTGTTTTTTATTCCCCATAGCAGTTGTTAATAGGACATGAATGTGTTTTGTTGTTACTTCAAAGAATGTGTTTAATAATTTGGGGATTGTTCTAATTATATCTTGTATGTATGTAAGTACATGCAATTATACACACATATGTGTACTATATACAATTAAAATTTTGTGATTAAAAAGGTAACAAAAATCACTCACAATCCTACTAATGAGGAATTTTATGATATATAACTATCTTTTTTTAATAAGCCAACATATGTGCACATACACATACATTTATTAACTAGGATAGTAGTGTATACTCAGATGTATATCCTATTTGCTTGATATTATTTATCATTTTCTGTTAATCATATATTACATTTTTATATTAGACTTTATTTTAGACTTTACTTCCCCTAGGAAGCCCTCTCACTTGATTCTCCACTATAATGGTCAAGTTACCAGTCTTTTATTCTTTTATTTGCTTTCTTATATGTGTGCTTAAACTTAACATACTTTACTCCATGGATTTAATTTTTTATTTACTGTTCTCCCCACCACCAGACTGTAAACCCCTTGATAGCATAAATGTAAGTTTCATTTAATCCTTATCATCTAATGCAGTGCTTAACAAATGCCACTTAGTTGTTGATTCTGTGTTGCATAGGTGAATAATACCCAATATTATTTGTGTATCATGGTTTATGTTTAACATTTCAGTAGTTTACAGTATTTTTATCATAGACAATAATCCTTGATATATATTAGAAATAAATATTTGATCACCCCTCTGATTGTGTTCTTCTATTCCTAGAATGTGAATTATTAAATTTATAAGGAGATAAAATAATAGTTGGTCTGCTGTAGTGCATGAGGTTGTAGGCTCTGGAAATGGGTTTAGATTTAAGCTCCTAACACTTTATAGTTCTGTATTTTTGGAAAACTTGTTTAACTTCTCAAAGCTTTAGCTTCTAAATCCACAAAACAGGAGGAATTAATAAAATCTACCTTCCCATGTTCTTACAAAAGTTAATTGTGTTAATACAAGTAAGTATATAACCCAGTGTTTGGTGCCTGGTGAACACTGAATTATACCATATGTTAACTAACTGGAATTTAAATAAAAACTTGAAAAAACATCTTTGTACTTAATTCCCAGTTTACTTTAGTTTATTTTTGTGTGTAATAAAGGATCACACACAATTATGGTTTTTTAAATAGGTTATAATTTTTCTACCACTATTATTTGAATAACCTATTTTCAATAAGGTTCTGATATTCCTTAATTATATATTACTTTCATATCATTTAGAGTATGTTGAAGTGTTTATTCTTTCGTTGTTCTTCCCATTGATTTGTTGAGCAAACTACATGCAATTTTATAGCTGTTTAATAAATGTTGCTATCATATGAAACTTTATTACACTTTCTATTTATTTTTATCTTATATTTTCCAGTTGACATTTGTAAAACTTTTTTTAGAATTATTTTGCTATACTCTCAGTGAAATGTTCCTGGAAGCTTGATTGGAAATACATTGAGCCTATATTATAATTGAGGAAAACAGATGTTAGCCTATTCACTCTTATGATCCAGATAAACATTATTGACATGTTATGACTTGAGCAGTTTCTGTTTTGTAAAGATCTGAGTTTCTTAGTTGAGGGCAAATACTAAAAAAATGGAGGATAATATCCTTCTTGTTTCTTTCATGACAACCTGTTTACTTTTTCTTGTGGCTAAACAGGACATGAACTATTTTTCAGGGCAACTTCTTTGACTTAAAATTTATAGTTACATCTTATTCATTTGGCAATAGTGTTTCTATCATTCTAGATGTTCTGTGTGCTTACAATTTATCATCATATTCTGACTGTTCAAAGGTGTGTGTGTGTGTGTGTGTGTGTGTGTGTGTGTGTTTGTGCATGTGTGCTTCTTTTCTCAAAGTTGAGAAATGTGTCAGACTGCTATCCAGATGTCATTATATATAGTGTACAAGTCTGGAGATACGATAATAAATTTAATGTATACAGTTTCTTTAAGGAAACAAAATTGAAGTAAGACAGACAGGTGAATTAATAACATAACTGAAAACAACCTGGGAGGAAGCCCAAAAGTTTGTCCCTCCCTTCCTTGGTTAAACTATGGGCATCCAGAATGGGTCAGCTTTTGAGCAATAAGGACTCAGTTAAACTCACCTGGGGACATAAAATATATAAGAATATTTATTCAACAGAGAACATCTTGTTCAAAATGGTTCTTTGGAACAAACAATACTAAATATTTGTGAGTTCAACTGAGATAATGAAACATTGAAATTGATTACCAGTCATTTTTTCCCAATCCATAGTACAGACTTTTTAAGAGTTTTGGTTGACTTATTCTAAAATTTATGTTTTATACTTTGTCTACTATGAAGTACTCACAAATAACAGATGAATAGGAAACAGATGAATTTTACAGAACATATACTGAGATACCCAATCTACTTTAGTTGGCTATTTATCTTTTTTTTTTAATGTTTATTCATTTTTGAGAGAGTGTGTGCATGTGCATGAGCGGGGGAGGGGCAAAGAGAGAGGGAGAGAGAATCCCAAGCAGGATTTGTGCTGTCAGCACAGAGCCAAAGACAGGCTCCATCTCATGAACCATGAGATCATGACCTGAGCTAAAATCAAGGGTTGAATGCTTAACCAACTGGGCCACTGAGGTTCCCCTGGGCCACTTATCTTTTCAAAAAATTGAACCATATATGTATGAATATGATTTTATATTGCTTAACATATGATCATATTTTCTGCTAGTTTAAAATTATTTCTAACTTGTTTAGTGTAATTGAATATATCATAGGTCAAAATACCAAGTGCCTAAACAAGCATGAGAGCCATTATTTTAAAGTAGTTAAGAATATCAATGTTTTAAAAATTACTGAACTACTAGCTTTCCTATCTCCTACTACTAGCAGCATACTCTCTCATTCTCCTTTTAATAACTATAATTTCTTGGAGCCCTGTTGTAATATAGAGAAAAAATCTGATCTGTCTTAAAGGATGTTGTGAGAGAGTTTATTCTCATATTTCCAGGCTATGAAAACTCTAACATTAAAAACAATCACTGGTTGTCCCTATTTGATTACTAAGGAAAGAGCAAAGGGAGAAAAATTTTAACCAATTTGGACTTAACAATACACTTCTTTCCTTAAGTGGGAAATGAAGGATTTGCATTGAATTGACCAAAGAACCCTCAACAAATACATGTCTGAAGGCTGCCTGAAGGAAAATCCAATTGGATTGGCATAAGACCTTTTAACTTCCAACTCCTTTGGTATTTATTTTCTAAAATTTTTTAATGTTTTTATTTGTTTGAGAGAGAGAGAAAGCACACAAGTAGGGGAGGAGCAGAGAGACAGGGAGACACAGAATCCGAAACAGGCTCCAGGCTCTGAGCTGTCAACACAGAGCCTGACGTGGGGCTCAAATTTGTGAACTGTGAGATCATGACCTGAGCTAAAGTCAGACGTTTAACTGACTGAGCCACCCAGGTGCCCCAGTATTCATTTTCCATAAGGGGGCACAAGCTCTACTTCTATGTGTATTTACCCTTGTGCTGTAAACAGTGTAACTAAAATTCCAAAGCAGTATATTGATTCATGATTTTAATAGTATTGTAAAACTATTCCATACTCACCTGTCAATGCCCACATCAGTCCTAGGCTCACAGACCTCAGTGCCCAGCCCACATGTTGTAGGGATTATAAGGATGATTAAGGGAGATAACAATAAACATCTATAATACTTTGCTTAGAGTTATATTATTTAATTCTCCACTCTTGGTTGACCTTGCCTTACTTTTCCCCATACCTTTATTTTAGACATAATTTCCCCCAAACCTTCTCACGAATTTGCCGCGTCTTCACACAGTATACAATGGGATTCATCAGAGGTGGTACTAGTAAGAAAATGTCCGCAATGAGGATCATGGCCACTGGGGACTTGTGCTTGCCAAAACGGTGCGTGGAGGCCAAAGCAATGATGGGCACATAGAAGATGAGCACAGCACAGATGTGGGAGACACAGGTGTTGAGAGCCTTGAGCCGCTCCTTATGGGATCCAATTCCCATCACCGTCTTCAGGATGAATATGTAGGACACAACAATGAACACACTGTCTGACATCATACAGAGGGCAACAAAGAAACCATAGAAAAAGTTGACTGTGTTGTCAGAGCAGGCCAGCTTCATGACATCCTGGTGTAGACAATAAGAGTGAGAAAGTAGGCTTTTCCTACAATATGTCAATTTTTTGAGAGTGAAAGGGAATGGGAGCACTAAGAGCATGCTTTTAATTAGAAACACCAGGCCCATTTTGGCAACTCTGGCATTGGTGAGGATAGAGCTATATCTCAGAGGGTGACGTATGGCCAAAAAGTGGTCAAAAGACATGGCCAGGAGCACTGAGGACTCCATATCTGTAAATCCATGGATAAAGAATTCTTGAGCAAAGCAGGCATTTGGGGAAATTCCTGTAGCATTGAAAACAAATATCCTCAGCATAGTGGGGAGGGATGAGAGGGAGAGGCCCAGGTCAGAGACAGCCAACCCAGAAAGGAAATAGTACATGGGTGCATGGAGTGAGGACTCTGTCCTGATCACAAAGAGGATGGTGCAGTTGCCAAAGATGGCCACCAGGTACATGAAGCAGATGGGGACAGAGATCCAAGCATGAATATGTTCCAGTCCCGGGATTCCAATCAGGAAGAAGGTGGTGATCTCAATGTTAGAGGAATTGATACTGTGCATGATGAATCAGATGGAAAGTGTTTATTCCCAGATCTGAAATGACACTTTTAACATAAATGACATTTTCAGCATAAAAAACACTCCTTTCAGCACTTTCCTATGAGACATTAAGAAAATACAGTTTTGAAAGACTCATATCCTGGAATAAAAGAATGAAGTATTTCTTCTGAACAAACTATTAGTAATAGAGTCAGATAATGTTAACTGACAAGGAGAACCAGGAATATAGGAACTATCTTTACCAATCACATTTCTCCATAAAGTCTTCAGAAAAACTACTCACATAAAGAGCAGTGACCTGCAAATAAATTCCCCCCTTTTCTATTAGGATATTCCCCTTCCCATCCCAATCTAATGAAAAATTTTATGCAGTTATGCTGAACCATAGGATAATTCTTTTAGTTTGGTCCAGAGTAAGCCTAGAATTAAATAAACAAACAAAAAACAAAACAAAACAAAAACCCAAAAAATAAAAAAAAACCCTCCCCCAACACACACAAACAAAAAGAAAAAAAAAAAACCGGAACCTGGAGAAAGTAGATTTAAGAGAGTGGATACTAAGTGGTTTCTCTAATTTCTATAGACTTTTGCTCCAAATATGTTTTAGGCAAGGTCTTGAGCTTCTAAAGCTGATCTTACTCACAAGCTCTCCACAGGAAGAAGTACAAAGAAAGGACAGAAAATAGGTGATGTGCACTTGACTGTTAACCCTCTCTTATATAGTATAGTGAAAAATCCCATTTTCTTATATAGAGCAGATAGAATATTCTTTAACATGATTAATCCATATCAGTACTCTCCATCCATGAGCATGGGAGGAGAGAGAGATTCTTAGGCTTGCTTTACAGTCCAACATATGCTCTCATAAATACAAAGTGACTTAGCCAATTGGACTATAGGCCAGCCATGGTGAGTGGCAAAGTGGTAGACATGTTGCTGATGAGGAAGACTGGTATTCTCTGAATCCTTTTTTTTTTTTTCTGACACCATAAGATAAATAGATGCTCTACAACTATGTTTGTTTTTTGTTTTTATACACAACTGAGCTTACTATGTTCCTTTAAGTGTTTTCTCTTTCGTTATGGAATTAAGTTAATGGGGACAGTGGGGTTCCAAGATACATAGAGCATGTTGGTTTTTACCCCTTTCCTAGAGAAATGAGAGTTTAATTGAGAAGCTTGGGGAGGGAAGATGGCGGCGTAGGAGGACGCTGGGCTCACCGCGCGTCCTGCTGATCACTTAGATTCCACTTACACCTGCCTAAATAACCCAGAAAACCACCAGAGGATTAGCAGAATAGAGTCTCCAGAGCCAAGCGCAGACGAGAGGCCCACGGAAGAGGGTAAGAAGGGCGGCAGGGGGTGCGCCATCCACGGACTGGTGGGAGGGAGCCGGGGCGGAGGGGTGGCTCGCGGCCAAGCAGAGCCCCTGAGTCTGGCTGGCAAAAGCGGAGGGGCCTGACGGACTGTGTTCCGACAGCAAGCGGGACTTAGCGTCTGGGAGGTCATAAGTTAACAGCTCTGCTGGGAAAGCGGGAAGTCTGGAGGACAAAGGGAGGGAGAGCTGCTGAGCCCCCGGATGACAGCTCAGTTTGGTGGGGAACAAAGGCGCTTGCCAGCGCCATCTCCCCCGCCCATCCCCCAGCCAAAATCCCAAGGGAACCAGTTCCTGCCAGGGAACTTGCTCACTCCGCACAAACACCCAACTCTGTGCTTCTGTGGAGCCAAACCTCTGGCAGCAGATCTGACTCCCTCCCGCTGCCACAGGGCCCCTCCTGAAGTGGATCACCTAAGGAGAAGCGAGCTAAGCCTGCCCCTTCTGCCCCCGCGCACCTTGCCTACCCACCCCAGCTAATACGCCAGATCCCCAGCATCACAAGCCTGGCAGTGTGCAAGTAGCCCAGACGGGCCACGCCACCCCACAGTGAATCCCGCCCCTAGGAGAGGGGAAGAGAAGGCACACACCAGTCTGACTGTGGCCCCAGCGGTGTGCTGGGGGCAGACATCAGGTCGGACTGAGGCCCCGCCCACCAACTCCAGTTATACACCACAGCACAGGGGAAGTGCCCTGCAGGTCCTCACTACTCCAGGGACTATCCAAAATGACCAAACGGAAGAATTCCCCTCAGAAGAATCTCCAGGAAATAACAACAGCTAATGAACTGATCAAAAAGGATTTAAATAATATAACAGAAAGTGAATTTAGAATAATAGTCATAAAATTAATCGCTGGGCTTGAAAACAGTATAGAGGACAGCAGAGAATCTCTTGCTACAGAGATCAAGGAACTAAGGAACAGTCACGAGGAGCTGAAAACTGCTTTAAACGAAATGCAAAACAAAATGGAAACGACGACAGCTCGGATTGAAGAGGCAGAGGAGAGAATAGGTGAACTAGAAGATAAAGTTATGGAAAAAGACGAAGCTGAGAAAAAGAGAGATAAAAAAATCCAGGAGTATGAGGGGAAAATTAGAGAACTAAGTGATACACTAAAAAGAAATAATATACGTATAATTGGTATCCCAGAGGAGGAAGAGAGAGGGAAAGGTGCTGAAGGGGTACTTGAAGAAATTATAGCTGAGAATTTCCCTGAACTGGGGAAGGAAAAAGGCATTGAAATCCAAGAGGCACAGAGAACTCCCTTCAGACGTAACTTGAATCTATCTTCTGCATGACATATCATAGTGAAACTGGCAAAATACAAGGATAAAGAGAGAATTCTGAAAGCAGCAAGGGATAAACGTGCCTTCACAAATAAAGGGAGACCTATAAGACTCGTGACTGATCTCTCTTTTGAAACTTGGCAGGCCAGAAAGAATTGGCACGATATCTTCAGTGTGCTAAATAGAAAAAATATGCAGCCGAGAATCCTTTATCCAGCAAGTCTGTCATTTAGAATAGAAGGAGAGATAAAGGTCTTCCCAAACAAACAAAAACTGAAGGAATTTGTCACCACTAAACCAGCCCTACAAGAGATCCTAAGGGGGATCCTGTGAGACAAAGTACCAGAGACATCACTACAAGCATAAAACATACAGACATCACAATGACTCTAAACCCGTATCTTTCTATAATAACACTGAATGTAAATGGATTAAATGCGCCAACCAAAAGACATAGGGTATCAGAATGGATAAAAAAACAAGACCCATCTATTTGCTGTCTGCAAGAGACTCATTTTAGACCTGAGGACACCTTTAGATTGAGAGTGAGAACTATTTATCATGCTACTGGAAGCCAAAAGAAAGCTGGAGTAGCCATACTTAGATCAGACAAACTAGACTTTAAATGAAAGGCTGTAACAAGACATGAAGAAGGGCATTATATAATAATTACAGGGTCTATCCATCAGGAAGAGCTAACAATTATAAATGTCTATGCGCCGAATACTGGAGCCCCCAAATATATAAAACAATTACTCATAAACATAAGCAACCTTATTGAGAAGAATGTGGTAATTGCAGGGGACTTTAACACCCCACTTACAGAAATGGATAGATCGTCTAGACACACGGTCAATAAAGAAACAAGGGCCCTGAATGAGACATTGGATCAGATGGACTTGACAGATCTATTTAGAACTCTGCATCCCAAAGCAACAGAATATACTTTCTTCTCGAGTGCACATGGAACATTCTCCAAGATAGATCATATACTGGGTCACAAAACAGCCCTTCATAAGTTTACAAGAATTGAAATTATACCATGCATACTTTCAGACCACAATGCTATGAAGCTTGAAATCAACCACAGGAAAAAGTCTGGAAAACCTCAAAAAGCATGGAGGTTAAAGAACACCCTACTAACGAATGAGTGGGTCAACCAGGCAATTAGAGAAGAAATTAAAAAATATATGGAAACAAATCCAGATGAAAATACAACAATCCAAACGCTTTGAGATGCAGCGAAGGGAGTCCTGAGAAGAAAATACATTTCAATCCAGGCCTATCTCAAGAAACAAGAAAAATCCCAAATACAAAATCTAACAGCACACCTAAAGGAAATAGAAGCAGAACAGCAAAGGCAGCCTAAACCCAGTAGAAGAAGAGAAATAATAAAGAGAAAAGGAGATATAAACAATATAGAATCTAAAAAAACTGTAGAGCAGATCAACGAACCCAAGAGTTGGTTTTTTGAAAAAATAAACAAAATTGACAAACCTCTAGCCAGGCTTCTCAAAAAGAAAAGGGAGATGACCCAAATAGATAAAATCATGAATGAAAATGGAATTATTACAACCAATCCCTCAGAGATACAAACAATTATCAGGGAATACTATGAAAAATTATATGCCAACAAACTGGACAACCTGGAAGAAATGGACAAATTCCTAAACACCCAGCTTGAACAGACCCATAACCAGCGAAGAAATTGAATCAGTTATCAAAAATCTCCCAACAAATAAGAGTCCAGGACCAGATGGCTTCCCAGGGGAGTTCTACCAGACGTTTAAAGCAGAGATAATACCTATCCTTCTCAAGCTATTCCAAGAAATAGAAAGGGAAGGAAAACTTCCAGACTCATTTTATGAAGCCAGTATTACTTTGATTCCTAAACCAGACAGAGACCCAGTAAAAAAAGAGAACTACAGGCCAATATCCCTGATGAATATGGATGCAAAAATTCTCAATAAGATACTAGCAAATCGAATTCAACAGCATATAAAAAGAATTATTCACCATGATCAAGTGGGATTCATTCCTGGGATGCAGGGCTGGTTCAACATTCGCAAATCAATCAACGTGATACATCACATTAACAAAAAAAAAAAAAAGAGAAGAACCATATGATCCTGTCAATCGATGCAGAAAAGGCCTTTGACAAAATCCAGCACCCTTTCTTAATAAAAACCCTTGAGAAAGTCGGGATAGAAGGAACATACGTAAACATCATAAAAGCCATTTATGAAAAGCCCACAGCTAACATCATCCTCAACGGGGAAAAACTGAGAGCTTTTTCCCTGAGATCAGGAACACGACAGGGATGCCCACTCTCACCGCTGTTGTTTAACATAGTGCTGGAAGTGCTAGCATCAGCAATCAGACAACAAAAGGAAATCAAAGGCATCCAAATTGGCCAAGATGTAGTCAAGCTTTCGCTTTTTGCAGATGACATGATATTATACATGGAAAATCCGATAGACTCCACCAAAAGTCTGCTAGAACTGATACATGAATTCAGCAAAGTTTCAGGATACAAAATCAATGTACAGAAATCAGTTGCATTCTTATACACTAACAATGAAGCAACACAAAGACAAATAAATAAACTGATCCCATTCACAATTGCACCAAGAAGCATAACATACCTAGGAATAAATCTAACCAAAGATGTAAAAGATCTGTATGCTGAAAACTATAGAAAGCTTATGAAGGTAATTGAAGAAGATATAATGAAATGGAAAAACATTCCATGCTCATGGATTGGAAGAATAAATATTGTCAAAATGTCAATACTCCCCAAAGCTATCTACACATTCAATGCAATCCCAATCAAAATTGCACCAGCATTCTTCTCGAAACTAGAACAAGCCATCCTAAAATTCATATGGAACCACAAAAGGCCCTGAATAGCCAAAGTAATTTTGAAGAAGAAGACCAAAGCAGGAGGCATCACAATCCCAGACTTTAGCCTCTACTACAAAGCTGTACTCATCAAGACAGCATGGTATTGGCACAAAAACAGACACATAGACCAATGGAATAGAATAGAAACCCCAGAACTAGACCCACAAACGTATGGCCAGCTCATCTTTGACAAAGCAGGAAAGAACATCCAATGGAAAAAAGACAGTCTCTTTAACAAATGGTGCTGGGAGAACTGGACAGCAACATGCAGAAGGTTGAAACTAGACCACTTTCTCACACCATTCACAAAAATAAACTCAAAATGGAGAAAGGACCTGGATGTGAGACAGGAAACCATCAAAACCTTAGAGGAGAAAGCAGGAAAATACCTCTCTGACCTCAGCCGCAGCAATCTCTTACTCGACACATCCCCAAATGCAAGGGAATTAAAAGCAAAAGTGAATTACTGGGACTTTATGAAGATAAAAAGCTTCTGCACAGCAAAGGAAACAACCAACAAAACTAAAAGGCAACCAACGGAATGGGAAAAGATATTTGCAAATGACATATCGGACAAAGGGCTAGTATCCAAAATCTATAAAGAGCTCACCAAACTCCACACCCGAAAAACAAATAACCCAGTGAAGAAATGGGCAGAAAACATGAATAGACACTTCTCTAAAGAAGACATCTGGATGGCCAACAGGCACATGAAAAGATGTTCAAAGTCGCTCCTTATCAGGGAAATACAAATCAAAACCACACTCAGATATCACCTCACGCCAGTCAGAGTGGCCAAAATGAACAAATCAGGAGACTATAGATGCTGGTGAGGATGTGGAGAAACGGGAACCCTCTTGCACTGTTGGTGGGAATGCAAATTGGTGCAGCCGCTCTGGAAAGCAGTGTGGAGGTTCCTCAGAAAATTAAAAATAGACCTACCCTGTGACCCAGCAATAGCACTGCTAGGAATTTATCCAAGGGATACAGGAGTACTGATGCATAGGGGCACTTGTACCCCAATGTTTATAGCAGCACTCTCAACAATAGCCAAATTATGGAAAGAGCCTAAATGTCCATCAACTGATGAATGGATAAAGAAATTGTGGTTTATATACACAATGGAATACTACGTGGCAATGAGAAAGAATGAAATATGGCCTTTTGTAGCAACGTGGATGGAACTGGAGAGTGTGATGCTAAGTGAAATAAGCCATACAGAGAAAGACAGATACCATATGTTTTCACTGTTATGTGGATCCTGAGAAACTTAACAGAAGCCCATGGGGGAGGGGAAGGTAAAAAAAAAAAAAGAGGTTAGAGTGGGAGAGAGCCAAAGCATAAGAGACTCTTAAAAACTGAGAACAAACTGAGGGTTGATGGGGGTGGGAGGGAGGGGAGGGTGGGTGATGGGTATTGAGGAGGGCACCTTTTGGGATGAGCACTGGGTGTTGTATGGAAACCAATTTGACAATATATTTCATATATTAAAAAAAAAAAAAAAAGAGAAGCTTGGGCTTTATCAGAGTGCTCTTGACTATTAAGAATCAGAAACACAAGATTTTCAATTAGTTTATCTCCCTGTCTCCTTCCTGGATGGCAGGGTATGGGACTGAAAGTTCCAACCCTATAATCATATGGTTTGTTCTTCAGGCAAACAGCCCCCAATCTTAGGTGAGATCCAGAAGTTACCATTTTAACATGAGAAAAGTAACTGTGTCTCTCTCATCCCATAAGAAATTCCAAGGGAACTCAGTGCCAAAAACAGGCATGAAGACCAAACATATTTATTATAAATCGCAATATCACAGTGACTAATTCCTTTCACTCACAAAGCATTTATGCCCTCAATATTTTTCTGTTAAATATCTTTAAACATTCCATCAGACTTCCCGTCTCATTACTGGCTGTTTCCTTGGCTCTAACAGCTCTTTCTCAGAGGTCACATCATCAGAAAGGCCTTCCCTGAATACACTCGCTCCCTTGGTCATGCTGTGTTCCCTTGCTCAAATCCAATTACAGTATTAACTTCACTCTGATATACAGTAAATCCTCAATAAATATTTGTTATATAAAATAGATAAGTGAAAAAATAATCTTCTATATTATGGGGTTTGGGAGTGGTGGGGGTCTGGAGCTGACAGCCAAGAAAGAATTCTTGAGATGTCTTTAGTACAAAAAAAGGTGATTTCAGTTAAAGCATGGGGACAGAACCCATGGACTGAAAGAGCTGCACTGGGGTTGTGAAAAGTGACTGGTTATGTACTATGGAGTTGGGGGAGATAAAGGCAAAAAGGAGGCCTCCAGAAGGACTTTCATATGTTAAAGAGGGCTAATATAATAAAGAAGACTCTTAGGAGGCCTAGCTATTATCAAGCTGAGGTCATTTTTCCTCTAGTAAGACGTTAACATTACAACATTGGAAATTCTTAGAGAAATGTTAGACTCTGTATTTGCCTAAGTATTTGTCAATGGGCTGCAGCTTATACGGAAATTTAATTTTACCTGCCATTTCCTTCTTGCCTTTGCTCCCTACCTCACTACGGAGGGAGGATAATGTGGGGGTTCCAGGAAACTGAGTCTATTGGTTTCTGAAAATTAGGCTATTAATAAGATTGCCTTATAATTTATTAAGAGATTTACAAACTGATGGAAACTCCTGTCCTAGAAGACTGTGATCTGTATCAGTTAGCCATTTGTTTTGTTTCCTTTCCTTTGTTCTTGGGCAGCCAGGAGTGCCTGCAGAATATCACACACATCCCACCTTGCTGGGGAGGGAGCAGTTGTTAGCTTGGACTTTGCCCTCAGCTTGCCTTATGCTTCCCCATCATATAGACAGTATCAATTGATATATTAATTTAACAAAATATTTTTTGTATTTTAAAAATACATTTTATTAGAAGATCTTGATATTAGCATTAGTTTAAAAGTATATTCTTTATAAAATACATTTATAAAAGAGGCAGCAAATAAAATATGTAAAATAAAAAATACATTTCTCAAGATAGCTTATTAACCCTTTTATATGTCATTAGGTAATTAATAAATACATAAATAAATCACTTCATAGAAAGATAAATAGAACACTTCATTTTATCCCCCTATTCTAAGATCTGGAGAAGAAAGGAAGAAAAGTAGAGTGGATTGAAAGAGAAAATAGGGAAAAGGGAAGGGTTGAGATTAACCTTTATCGAACTGTGCCGGATGTTTTATTTTTATTTATTTTTATTTTACTTATTTATTAATTTTTTTCATGTTTATTTATTTTGGAGAGAAAGAGAGAAACAGAACATGAGTGGGGGAGGAGAAGAGAGAGAGAGACACACAGAATCAAAAGCAGCTCTAGACTCTTGAGCTATCAGCACAGACCCCAACATGGATAGGGCTCAAACTCACAAACTGTGAGATCATGACCTGAGCTGAAGTCAGAGGCTTAACCTACTCAAACATCCAGGCGCCCCTGTGCTGGATGTTTTATATTTTTTATTTCCTTTAATCCCTACATGGTATTATTATTCCTGATTCACAAACTTGAAAACTAAAGCATAGAGAGATTAACTAAGATCTTGAAAAAATATATATTGTTATGAAAAGACATGAGGTTTTGTAACCTTAATGTGAATTTGCTCCTTGGTGAGTTACAGATGGAGACTACACTAGGGGGAGTTGTCACAAAACAGGAGTTTTATATGCAGCAAATAAGATCATGGGGAATAACTTCCAAAGCTGTGACTCCCCCACAGAGGTGAGTGGGTTCATTTTATTTAGGGTTTAGGATGAATATTCAGAAAGGAGAGTTTGTCATCCCATGTAAAGGCAGGCACAAGGTTGTGCAAGCTTACTTCAAAAACACGTCTATGCACCGGGTGCCTGGGTGGCTCAGTAGGGTGAATATTTGGCTCAGGTCATTATCTCACAGTTCGTGAGTTCCAGTCCTGTGTCAGGCTCTGTCCTGACAGCTCAAAGCCTGGAGCCTGCTTCAGATTCTGTGTCTCCCTCTCTCTCTCTGACCCTTGCAGGCTCACACTCTGTCTCTCTCTCAAAAATAAATAAACATTAAAAAAGTTAAAACAAAAAACAAAACAAAAAAACCCATGTCTATGCATGTATCTTATCTTATGTAAATGAAGCTCTTGCTCCGTTTAGGGCCCAGACTTTGACATTATAATGAAGCAGAGGTAACTGTCAGACATGGGGAAGGGGCTGTGGGCATGGAGACCAGGTGTAAACTGTATTAGCTAACTGGGGTTTGGGGCTCTTTATCTTGGGTAAGGAAGGTGGGGTCTTGCTCACTTTTGAAGCAGCACTTGGGGGTTTTACCACTCGTTGTCTCTGATAGGGTCAGGCTATATCCTGGCATGGTAGAATCTATTGGTTTTGCACTCCCTTTGTTCCCTTAAAGTCCTTAACTCCTGAGGTTTTTGCATTTCTTTGTAATTTTGACATCTCTTAGGAAGTTCTGCAGAAAGTGGGCTTGGGCAAGTAGGGTATAGATCATGAAAAGAGGTGGGGGCCTGAAATGATTTTTCTTGGGTCATGAAAGCTGTATCTTGTCTTTCTTTTCCTGGGGACCCATAACTCTTTCTACTTACATTTTGAACTAATGCCATTTGAATTCAAGCTTTTTCAATTATATCATGCTTTCTATCTCACGGTAACTAGTAAGTTTAAAAACTGAAATAATCACAAGGAAATTGCACAAGGAAATTCTTTTGGAAGACATATAAAAATTAGTGATACAATAAGCAATATAAATGTTTTTTATATTTTATATACAATAAGCAATATAAATATAAATAGAAAATTTGAAACCTTGAACTTCATCACTTCCTGGTTCCAGTACCCTACAGAGTTACCTCCAGAGCTATTTCAATCAACATGAGTCATTTCAATTTCATTTCTGACAAAATTGCATCAGTTGAGAGATAAAAGGCTGATAGAGTTTGTTGGTAGCA
This sequence comes from Acinonyx jubatus, assembly GCF_027475565.1. Classification (NCBI taxonomy): domain Eukaryota; kingdom Metazoa; phylum Chordata; class Mammalia; order Carnivora; family Felidae; genus Acinonyx; species Acinonyx jubatus. The sequence continues at coordinate 53,335,305 of NC_069390.1, read as the reverse complement.
AAATCCAGCAAATAGAACCAACTGTGAAACAGTAAAGGTAAAGGTATGTAATCAATACTTGTTTAGCCAGATCAAGAAGTGAGGAGAAGAGATCGTTCTTAATAAGCTGAAGGGAGAAAAAGTGAGGTAGATATTTTTTAAAAAGAAGGCAAAAAGAAAGCATTGGTAACTATTATTATATATTAAACATTGTGTTAGACAATTTTTACATGTAGATAATTCTGCTTTCAAAATGTCCGACTTTTTTTTTGTGAACTTGGAAATAAATATCTGCAAAGCCTCATAGCCTTATGGATGAGCAGGAGGTAGTAAAATAGCAGAATTACTTTGAAGATAGCTATGGTTGGCAAACCCTATCAGTCCGGAACACAGTAAAGCTACTGGCAGTAGTTCGCATCAGAGGACCCAATGCATTTGTTTCTCAAGTACAGCTCCTTTTGTAGATAAATTACTGAAATATTTCTTCAGTATTGACTGTCTTGAGAGAAAGTCCTATATGTTATTACTAATAAGAATTAAAATTCAGGAACACATTCTCTTAGATGAACAATATCTTAAACTCTTCATGTACATCATTTTACTTAATTCTGAATGCAACCCTATCCTGCAGGTACTATTATCTCTGTTTTATCATTTGGGAAGGAAAGAAACAGCTAGTAAGAGATAAAACTGGAATTCACATCTAAGTGTGTCTTACTCTCCTGCCAGATGCCAAGGACTTCCTGATACTGCTTCTTACATTACTACCTTTCCAATCTCCTGTGACTCATTTGGTATAATTAGGTTGTCCTCTGCTTCTTGTTCTAAAGTTCTTCTTCTAGTAACTTGTGGGGGATAAGCTTATGAATCCCCTGGGCTTACACCAGTGGGTTGATAAGGCATAAAGAAATGCAAAATCATAAAATGCTCACACCCAACTTTGGGTAAATCAGATTGGCACCCCAAGAATACGGGAGTGCAAAGGCACCCTGAGAATAGGGAGGCACAAAGGTGCCAGGAATAGGAAGGTGCAAAGGCACCCCAAAATAGAAAGGGGCTAGAGACCCCAAAATAGAGAGGGAGGGGCAAAGGCCTAAAATAGGAGCAGTGCAAAGGTGCCCAATACATAGGTATATGAAATAAACAAGATTAGATATTCAGGGTGGAAGCACCCTCAATTTAGTACTATGACAGAAAGCTGCTTTCACAGGGAGAATAGAGCCAGGTTAGGTAAATTGGTGAAATGGACGATGGACCACTGCACTGCAGGCAAGGCAGCCCAAAAGAGATGGTTAACAAAAGAAAAGGTGCCTTGTTAACCCTGAGGTTATTTCCCTTATCTGTCTCATCCCCTAGGCTAGTTAAGATAACCAGAGGTGCTGCCTCATGTTCCCTGTAAACAACCTTCCTCCTGACTGCCCAGTGCCTGGATTTTGTTTTGTATTAACCCAAACCCCTAACCACAAATATCCTCAAGACCCTCTTTCCCTCATGCATACAAGTTAATGATCACAGATTCATTGTCTCTTTGTGCACATCCATCGCCATGTTTGTAAGCCTTCTGATCCTAATAAAAACGGGCAAGGACACTTATTTGGGGCTCTTGTCTTTCCCCAAACATTAGCCATCTCTTGCTTCCAATCCTGCATCCCACTCTTTTGCTAGACAAGAGAGAACTTTAGACCCAGAGTCTATGACAGTAACTTGAGACCATAATGTCTCAGCTGCCCTTTCTTCTAAGACTAAAACCCTCTGCTGTGATTCCAATGTAGTGACTGAGATCCTGTTACCCATGGCCTGACTTAACCTGGGATATCTGCTTTCCTATTCTTTTCTTAGTCAGATAAGTTGTATCCTTTCATCATATGGGCTTTCCTCTTTGCTAATACCTCTTTCACTCTGTCTAGCATTTTGTCTAACTATGTGAACAACTGGATGCTCTCTACAATGAACCATGGATGGGTGAAGTTGAACAGTGCCTGTGGATGACTGAAAGATTCAGTGCATTTTTATCTCGTAGCTTCTTCTCCAAATTTAACTTAAACTCTCCTCTTGTCGGGCAAACATAGCTCAGAGAAAAGCTCCCCCTTCCAGTCTATTCCCCACATTGCAATATTTATTTATTTATTTATTTATTTATTTATTTATTTACACCTCTTATCCCTCCTTATTTCAAAATTTGGGAGCTTCCATGTGCTCTCCTTATTCACAGTACCCAGTTCTTCAGGTACTCATGTTTCAGACACACTTCAGGACACAAAACCATAGGATAAAGCAATATTATGTCAGAGCCCCATTGCATTTACCATTTGACCACATAGTTACAGAACTGATTTTAGGATACAGGCTTGTCAGCCTCAGTGTATCACATCTGTTGACTAAGACCTTTATCTACAGATCACAGACTCCTTGAGCTGTCTTCTGAGCTTTGCACTCATGGGACACCAATTCCTCCAGTTCTGTCACCCTCTGTAAACAAATGACTTCCCTGAGAAATTTCCTAGAAATTTCCAGAATAAAGCTTGCTTTGGGACCATAACTTTAACTTCTTGGTTCCCACAAGGCCATGAAAAGATCAGACTGGATGTCCCATAGATTTTGGAGACCTGCTCATACCAAGGACAGTCTGCTCCAGAGATTAGGGAAAGCAAATGGGGCTCTAAGAAATCATTTAATTCCAAATTAATTGATATATTATTTTAAGTTCACCATTTCTTTGTTTCTTCTTTTTTTATTATCATCAATAAAGTTGTTTTTTTCTGTCTTTGTTATTTAAATATAGAAAGATGCAGAAATCTGAAGTGTACAGCTCAATTGATTTTTAGCTACATAGACAACCAAGTAACAATCAAGGATGTGCTAAAATCTTTACATCTGATTATTAATTTTTCTTTTTCTTTTTAGTTGTTACTTCTTCTTTGTGTATTTTGAAATTTTCCTAATTACACGTATAAACATTAACGTTGTTATAGCTTCTTGGGGCACCTGGGTGACTCAGTCAGTTGAGCATCCAACTTCGACTCAGGTCATGATCTTATGTTTCATGGGTTTGAGCCCCACGTTGGATTCTGTGCTAACAGCCGGAGGCAGCTTCAGATTCCCTGTCTCCCTTTCTCTCCACCCCTCCCCCACTCATGTTCTCTCTCTCTCTCTTGAAAATAAACATTAATTTTTTTTAAGTTGTTATGACTTCTTGATGAATTGGAATTGATCCTTTTATCATTGCAAAATGTTTCCTTTTTTCTTGATGCTATATCTCACTTTAAATTTCATGTGCAAAAAATAAAAAAAATAAAAAATAAATAAATTTCATGTACTCTGATAATACTGCCACATTCACCATATATAGTGTTATGCATGACATTTCTTTTTCTATCTTTTTATTCTTAACCTATCTGTGTCTTTGTATTTCATATGCAACTTTTATAATTGGCCTGTTTTTTAATCCATGGTGACTTAGTGCTGTTTTGTAATTGGAGTCTTCAGCCTGTTATACTTAATGAAATTATTTATACATTTAATTTTATGTCTATCATTGTTTTGTTTGTTCCCTCTTTGTCCCATCTGTTTTTCTTCTGTTATGTAGCTTTACTCATTTTTTTAAATACTTAAATCAAACTAGTTCAACTATGTTTCAGTATTCTATTCTATTTCCTCAGTTGGATTTTGTCTATAGTTTTGGGGCTTTGTTTTTTGTAGTCACTTTTTAGATTATGGTATACAACCTTAATTTCCAGAGTCCACCTTGAATTAATATTATACTTTCCCATAGGTAATGGAGGAAACTTTTAACAGTATACTTCCACTTATCTCATTTAAAAATAGTATGCAGTTATTGCTAAGTACGTATTTCTACCTATATTACAAATCTCGCAAAACATTGTAATTCTTTTACTTTAAAAAATAAATTATCAGGGGACCTGGTTGGCTCAGTCAGTTAAGTATCTGACTCTTGGTTTTGGCTCAAGCTATGATCTAAGGGTGAGATCAAGCCTTATGTTGGGCTCTGTGCTGGGCATGGAGCCTGCTTAAGATTCTCTCTTCCTCCCTCTACTGTTCAGTCTCTTTCTCTCTCTCTCTCTCTCTCTCTCTCTGTCTCTCTCAAAAAAAAAAAGGTAAATTATCATGTCCAGAAATTAAGAAAAGATAAAAAATATTTTATGTTTACTCACATTCATCCCTCTGAGAATTCTTCATTCTTTGCTGTTTACCTGAGTTTCCAACTGATATTATTTTACTTTACCTTAGGAAACTTCCTTCATTTATTGTGTGCAGGTCTCATGGCTGTGAATTGTCTAAGGTTTTGTTTATCTGCAAATGTATTTATCTCACCTTCTTTTTTAAAGGTAATTTTGACAAATATTGAGTTCCAGGTTGACAAGTTATTCTGTCAGTACTTTCAAAATGCTCTATTGTCTTCCATCTTAGTGTTGGTTACCATTGTTTCTCTATTTCTATTATCTTTTTTCTCTGCCTACTTTTAATATATCTTTCTTTTTCTTCATGATTTGACTGTGATGTATTTGGGTTTCAGTTCATTAAGACCTTTTTACATCTAGTATTTTACCACCCTATAGAAAATAATGACTTTTATTCTGTCCAGGACATTCTCATTTTTACATAAATTAATGTATTTAATATTTTTCCATGTTCTAATTAGGGACACATAAATCTCTGAATTATATTATTAAAAATAAGGAGAAAAGAGATTTCTTTTTTTTTAATTTAAATTCCAGTTAGTTAACATACAGTGTAATATTAGTTTCAGGTGTACAATTTAATAATTCAATACTTCAACACCCAGTGCTCATCATCACCCAGGTGCCCCATCACCTATTTCACCCATCCACCCACCCACCTCAATTCTGGTAACCATCAATTTATTCTTTACAGTTGAGAGTCTGTTTTTTAGTTTGCTCTCTCTTTTTTTCCTCCTATGATCATTTGTTGTGTTTCTTAAATTCTACATATGAGTACGATCATATGGTATTTGCTTTCTCTGACTGACCTATTTCACGTAGCATAATAATCTCTAACTCCATGTTGTTGCAAATGGCAAGATTTCATTCTTTTTTTTTATGGCTGATAAATAATACTTCATTTCATGTATTTACCACATCTTTATCCATTCATCAGTTGATGGACACTTGGGCTCTTTCCATAATTTGGCTATTGTGAGAGTGCTGCTATAAACATTGAGGTGCGTGTGCCCCTTCGAATCAGTATTTTTTGTATCCTTTGTGTATAAATACCTACTAGTACAATTTCTGGATTGTAAGCAAGTTCTATTTCTAACTTGTTGAGGAACCTCCATAATGTTTTCCAGTTTGCATTTCCACCAGCAGTGTAAGAGAGTTCCCATTTTTCTGCCTTGCCAACACCTATTGTTTACTGTGTTGTTAATTTAGCCATTTGACTGGTGTGTAGTGCTATCTCTTTGTAGTTTTGATTTGTATTTCCCTAATGATGATTGATGTTGAGCATATTTTTATGTGTCTGCCATCTGTATGTCTTCTTTAGAAAATGTGTATTCATGTCTTCTGCCCATTTTTAAGTGGATTGTTTTTGGGGTGTTGAGTTTGATAAGTTCTTTATAGATTTTGGATACTAATCCTTTATTAGATATATCATTTGCAAATATCTTCTCCCATTCCACAGGATGACTTTTAATTTTGTTGATTATTTCCCTCACTGTGCAGAAGACTTTTATTTTGATGAAGTCCCAATAGCTCATTTTTGCTTTTATTTCTTTTGCCTCAGTAGGTCTAGTAAGAAGTTAGTATGGCCATTGATGATGTCAAAGAGGTTACTGGCTATGTTTCCCTCTAAGATTTTGATAATTTCCTGTCTCACATTTAAGGCTTTAATCCATTTTGAATTTATTTTTGTGTATGGTGTAAAGAAGTGGTCCAGGTTCATTCTTTTGCATCTTCCTGTCCAGTTTTTCCAATACCATTTATTGAAGAGACTGTCTTTTCCATTCGACATTTTTTCCTTCTTTGTCAAAGATTAATTGAACACATAATTGTGGCTTTATGTCTGGGTTTTCTATTCTGTTCTATTGATCTATGTGTCTATTATTGTGCCAGTACCATACTGTATTTTGTTTTTGGGTTTTGAGTTTGATAAGTTCTTTATAGATTTTGGATACTAATCCTTTATTAGATATGCCAGTTGAAAATATTTTCTCCTATTCCATAGGGTGGCTTTTAATTTTGTTGATTATTTCCTTTACTCTGCAGAAGATTTTTATTTTGATGAAGTCTCAATAGTTCATTTTTGCTATTGTGTCAGTACCATCACTACAGTTTTGTAATATAACTTGAAGTCCAGAATTGTGATGTCTTCAACTTTGCTTTTCTTTTTTAAGGTTACTTTGGCTATTATGGTGTTTCATGGATCCAGTCAAATTTTAGGATTGTTTGTTCTAGCTCTGTGAAAAATGCTGGTGGTATTTTGACAGGGATTGCTTTAAATGTGTAGATTCTTTGGGTAATATAGACATTTTAACAAGAGAAAATAGATTTCTTTTTTTTGTTGTTGTTGTTTATTTATTTTTGAAAAAGAGAGAGAGACAGAACGTGAGCAAGGGAGAGTCAGAAAGGGAAGGAGACACAGAATCCAAGGCAGGCTCCAGGGTCTGAGGTGTCAGCACAGAGCTCAACATGGGGCTCAAGCCCACAAACTGTGAGATCATGACCTGAGCCAAAATTGGATGCTTAACCAACTGAGCCACCCAGGAGACCAAGAGAAAATAGATTTCTTTCTTTCATTTAAATATTTTAAATGTTTTACTTATTTTTGAGAGAGAGACAGAGCATGAGTGGGGTAGGGGCAGAGAAAGGGAGACACAGAATCAAAAGCAGGCTCCAGGCTCTGAGCTGTCAGCACAGAGCCCAATGTGGGGCTCGAACTCATGAACTATGAGATCATGACCTGAGCTGAAGTCAGATGCTCAATGGAGTGAGCCATCCAGGCGTCCCAAGAAAATAGATTTCTATTAGCATTATTTATCTGTCTCAAAAATGTTCATGGGTATGTTCTTTAACATATAAAATATATTTACTTACAGTCTCCATGAAAAAACAAAAACAAAAACAAAAAACTCCAAAATCCATCTCTTTCAGAAGTTATTAGTTTGAATCTA